>NC_044563.1:101030485-101067999 GCF_007565055.1 Rhinopithecus roxellana | reverse complement strand
CAAATCCTGCAAATAAATCAAAAACAACTTATCATAGATTTTACATGCATCACAAATTTTCAGAGTCAAATTTTGTGGTAATGTCATCCTGAAAAGAACTGCAGCTGTCTATTCAGGTGTGTTCAATCTCTACTTGATAGGAATAATTACCTTCTACCCTCACTAGGTAATTGCCTTTTGATTGAGGTCATCAGAGCAATCAAGTCAGTGAGAGGTGGAAATATAGAGTAGGAAAGGAGACAAAGGGAAGAATCATGAACAGAACTTTGAAAGGAGAACAAGAAAGAAAAGGTTTAATTTGTTTTTAACATTTAACGCTGCAGTAATAATTTAAATAGTGGCAGTCATAAAATCATCATAATATGCAACCTGGGTTAATTAGCTTTTTTTTTTTATTTTTTGAAGTGAAAAGCTAAATTTTGAAGCATTTGATTAGTGTCATTACACATTCCTATGAATGACAGCTCACTCTCTAATTTAGTCTCCAAATACTCTTTGCATACACATTATATCAGGGGAATCGTTTAGGTACTGGGACAGGTAGAGGTGGGAACAAATAAAGAAAATGTATGTCCTAACAGGGTTTACATACTGATTATTGAAAAACAAAAGCGATTCATGTTACTTTAGATTTTTAAAAGCAAAGAGAATGTAGAAGCAAAGGGAATAGAGAGGGTTTTTTTTAATTAATGAAACAGGGGAGAATAAATATTTGATAAGTTGACAGTCTTCTTAAGTTAGACATCCTGGGGATGAGTTTGCAGGGAGATAAAAAGGTAGTGTGAAATGTTTGGAATGTTTAAAGAATTTAAAGGAAGCCAGCTTTGCTAAGATTAGTTTGGACAAGGGGTAAGTTTGAGATTTTTGCAGACTAATAAGTGCATCTTCTAAACTTCCAACTTAAGACTTGCAGATGTTGGGGAAACGTAATTCAAAACAAAATCTTCTCCCAACCCAGAAATCGTCTCTAAAAAGACTAACAGAGGAATAAACATTTTTCGCTATTGAATAAGCATGAATAGAATGTGATGCACTCATAGGAAATACACTAAGACGATTGCAGGTACAGCAAAATACAGCAAGAATCCTACCTTTACATGTAACCAAGCAGATACATATCATTACACATGTCTTTTAAGATGAAAATAAGTAGTCCTAAGGAGGACCTTGACAGAACTATTTGAAACATACACTTCATTTTAACTTTACCTGGTGATTGGAGTGACTATCTGTGTTAACTTATTGTCTTTACTCAGAGGAAAACACAACTTCTATCTTTATGAGAGGAGTTAGTCTTGCAATTTGCAGCAAGTTGCCCACTGAAGTTGGGCTTCCACCCTCGAACAGAAACTGGGAAATAGGAACCTTATCTTCCATGATGTTTACATTTCAAAGAGATGGCTCCTAGGTCATGAGAAAGACATTCCTTGGTCATAAAGCTGACAGAAGGTTTATTTAGTTTCTGAAAATATTCATATACATTTCAAAGAGATAGAAAAAGTACTTACATTTTCAGGTTTCTAAGGTAAACTTACTAACAAAGCAGGAATGGAGGAAAATCTATTTCCTATTTTCAAAAGTGAGAATTAAGCTTCTTATTTTTAATCTGTATTTTTTCTCATTCTAGTAATACCTACATCAGTGCTACATTGTTTGAGAAGCAATGTAATTGCTTGGTGATCCATTTAAAATGCAGATTCTGTTTTGATGACTGTGAAGTGAGATCTGAATGTCTGCATTCACAACAGGTTCCCTGGTGATGACAATGCCATTTGTCCACAGTACAGGCTTTGAGTGACAAGGTTAGATAAGGAGCTGAGAGAGGCGGCATAAGACTAGTGATTTCGACTAGGGTGGGTATGGGGTGGAGGAGCAGTGGTGTATGATCAAGTAATATAAGGCCTTGTAGACCATTTAAAGGACTTTTAGGTTTTAATCATATTAAAACCTTAGACTATAATAGTTCCTTTTTATTTGTGGGTCATAAGTTCCAAGAACTGCAGTAGATGCCTGAAACTTTGGCAAATATCTAACACTGTGGACACAGTAAGTACTGTGTTTTTTCCTATATGTACATACCTATGATATAGCTTAATTTATAAATTAGGCACAGTAAAAGTTGTATAACAATAACCTAATAATAAAATAGAACAATTATAACAATACAGCAGCATCAACACTCTTGCACTTTGGTGCCATTATTAAGTATAATAAGGATTACCTGAAGACAAGCACTACATTCTAAGCAGTGGGTCTGATAACCAAGACCTCTACAGGTGACTAATGGGCGGGTAGCGTAAGTGGAAATGCAGAACAAAGTGTCATGGGATCTGGGGGTTGTCGCTTTTCCAGCTGGAAACCTCTGTGGCTGGTGGCACCCAGCATGCTGCACTCAGCTCATGCTACCGGCCTCAATCTCACTCCTGCCAAGGGTGAGCCAGGTGTGGAGTTGCAAGGGGTGTGTGAACGGTCACTGGATCTGGCCACTGAACACAGCCAGGCCTGCCAGCTAAGGCAGGGCAGGCAGCTCCTGGCACCGGCACAGTCACCAGCTCTGTGTGAGGCTGCAGCGGGACCAGACGTAATGTAAGTGGCATGCACTGTGGGCACTGGGAACATGGTGGTGCCCACAAGCTTGGAGATGCCAGGAATGCCAGAGCCCCAAAGAGGGTATCACAGCCCTGGCTCAGGGAGCTCCTAGGTCTGGGCTGCCAGAAAGACTGCAGCTCTTCTCTCCTTTTTGTCGCCCACAATGTGGTAAGCAGGGACATGTTTCAGCCCTGTTTGTGTTACAGCTCTTTCAGTAAGGCCATTCAGTGAGCCCTGAGTTCTTGTTCTATGTCCAGGAAGAAAGAGGTACATGGACAACTGGAGGGTGAGCAAGACAGAGAGAAGCATCACTGAGACAGAACAGCTCAGAGGAAAGTCAAAGTGGGTAGCTCTTTTCTGCAGGCAGGTTATCCTGATGAGTGTATAACTCTTAGCCAAGAGGAGACCCATAGTGGGTAGCTCCTTTCTGCAGACAGGTTGTCCTGATGAATGTCCAGCTCTCCACATAGAGGAGACCTGTAGCAGGTAGCTCCTTCCCGCAGCTGGTAGTCCTGATGTCTCTGTGAGTCTGACTGAGTCTGGGGTTTTTATGAGCTCCTAAGGGAAAAAGTGTGTGCTGATTGGTCCATGGGTGGCCATAGGCAGACCTGGAAAAACAACCATTTGATTAGCCAAATGGTCATCAATGAAGTCCTCACTCCAGGCCAGGGACTTCACCCAGAACTGGCAGCCCAGTCCTCAGGCTTCACGTTGTTTTTGTTTTGAAGGCAGGGTTTCACTGAGGACCCTCCCCTTGCCTTCTAGGAACCTGTCTGCCTCCTGCCATCAACACACCATCCATGGTGCCAAGGTTGTTCACGCTGAGAGGTGCCTGCAGGCCCAGACCAAGACACCCACGCAACCCCTGGCCTCTCTACTGTGCTTTGTGGTGCCCAAAGTTTGTAGAGGGACAAGGTGGTGGGGCGGGGGTAGACGGCTGGTATATCAGCACCACGCCAAATGTGTGCATACTCCCCATTTTCCGACAGTGCACAGGCCCAGCCACAACTTTGCTGTGCACAGGGGCAGGTGCCAGGAGCAGAGAGAGGACAGAGAGTGGGAGCAGGCACTTAGGAGCTTTCAAGGGCAGGGGTTGCTTCCTGGGCCCCTGAGAGTGCAGGGATGCCCATGTCTGGAGCCATGGCTGGGTGGCTGCAACTGCACCCGGGAGTGCGGAGCTCCTGCCAACTCAGTAGGGGGCAGGGTTTCCACCTGTTCCCCCACCTCTGCCAGATCCATGGGGCACATAGCCCTGGCCGCTCCTCCACCGCTGCAGCCAGTGTCTTCACAGCACTGCTCCAGACAGGTCACTGCTGCTATGAAAACCATGGTTAGAGATGGAATTGACAAGAAAATTTGGTTATTTATGTGGCATACAAAAATTTAACATCATTATAATTACTACTGATAACATATACTAAGAAATATCAGAATCACAGGAACCTCATACAGTTTTGCAGCACATATTAATCTCACATTTATACAAATATAATCTAAAAGGAATTAAACACCATTTCATATTTGACAATGCTTTCTGTATGATTTTATTATACCAAAAAAGCTGATTATTTCCCTTTTGGACTTCAGGGGATCTCGTATCAAAAAAATTGATGAAGTCAAAAGACTGAATTTATAATTTGATTTTTGTGAGTTTGCCAAAGATTACAGGTTTAAAACATTTGATATCACAAAACAGTTATCAGATAACTGTAAATAAGTAATTCATTTATCCAAAGTGATAATTCAAATATTTCCAAAAAGGCAAAAACTCTGACTCTTTCAGAAAGGAGACTCATTTTCATAAATAGTAAGACCTAACAAAGACACCATGAGGCCAACTAAATATATTTCTCAATTCTTATAAACAAATCTATTAACTTTTAATCATCTTGACCATAAGATATAGTTTTTATAAACCTTTTTATAATCTTTTATAATGTTTTTAATTAAAGAGTGGTTAAAGCTCCTAGAAAACTGTTAATCTGATACAGTGACACAAATGCTGGTCTTGTATCAGTGCCTTTGATAGGCATGTTTAATTTATAGAAAAACACTGAACTCATTTTCTCTGAAAATTAGCCCTTACAATCTCCTGTGTCCACATCTTCCATATTAGTCCCTGGGCCTGAAGGATTTGAATAGTTCTAATTTGTGGCCTTGTATCTCATGAATGCAGATTATTTTGATTGTCATATTCTCCCAGGTCTGAAGATCAGGTAAGTGTATATGATTTAGCAGGAGTTAGTGTCCTTTTCAGACTCAGGAATCAAAGCCCTGCAACTTAACAGTACAGGGACTTTAAAAGCAATACAGAAAATTACATGGATATAATAATCTTATTTTTTTAAATCTCAATTTTACTAAGAAAATCAGAAACTTAATAACAATGACATAGAAATTATTTCGATAAAATATAAAATCTGTTTCTTAGGCCACTTACTGAAAGGCAGAAAAACAAAAACAAAAACTTGCTTCAGTGAGATTGCTTTCCTCTCTAAGGGCTCCATTTAGATAACCTGCAAGTCAAAACTACTGGAAAGAGTACATGAATTATTTAATTAGACATAGGAAGAGTGTGTCTTGAATCGTAAGTGAAGGTTTTCAGTTTCATAGAACAATTTAGATATATTAAGAAAAGCCAAGAGTACAGAATGTTCTATCAGAAGAAAACATTTTCTTTAGATCTTTAAGATAAAATAGTTTTCGCAGTAGGCCAACACAACAATTAGAACCTGAGGGGAAAAAAAAGTTACAAGGGCTGATGAAAAACGCGAAGGAAATTGTTATTATCACAGGCCTTCTCAAAGGGGAGAGAAAGCTGAAAACAGAAAGACATAATAGAAGTTAAATTTGTTGATTGAAAGTTAAAATTTCTTGTGCCTGGCGCGGTGGCTCATGCCTGTAATCCCAGAACTTTGATAGGCTGAGGTGGGTGGATTATGAGGTCAGGAGATCGAGGCCATCCTGGCTAACACAGCAAAACCCCGTCTCTACTATAAATACAAAAAATTAGTTGGGTGTAGTGACAGGTGCCTGTAGTCCCAGCTACTGGGGAGGCTGAGGCAGGAGAATCACTTGAACCTGGGAGGCAGAGGTTGCAGTGAGCTGAGATCTGCCACTGCACTCCAGCGTGAATGAGAGAGCAATACTCAGTCGCAAAATAAAAAAAAAAAAGGTTAGAATTTCTTAAAATTCTGTTGAAAGCAAATCAGTACTTTACGGACATTTTGGTTTTCTAAACAATCCTTTAGTATATCAGTGTATTTTTAATATCAAACCCGATCTCTAGAAAGGCTATTATTAATAATTTCCTTTTAATTTTAGCCAACTCAATCACATAAAACTTTTTCATAAATTCTCTTTTTACAAACCTTATTAAGACTTACAGAAATTTATGACATGCTTGGACTTCCTCTTTTAGCCTAATTATTCCTTTCTTAAATAAACAGTCATTTTATTTCGGACCAATAATTTGCCATACAAAATATTTTCTCATAGAAAATTTTTTTCCTTTAACTTACCAAAATTATCTCTTTATAACTTTCTTTACATCTGCCTTATTTACTGCTTCCTTTTACCTCGTTTTATAAATGACCTTTTAATTAAACAGAAATTAATTTTCTTTTAATAACTTCTTTAAGAAAAAAAGGCTTTACAGCTGAGCACAGTGGCTCACGCTTTTAATCTCAGCACTTTGAGGGGCCAAGGTGGGTGGATCACTTGAACTCAGAAGTTCAAGAGCCAGCCTGGGCAATATAGTGAAATCTCATCTTTACAAAAATGTACAAAAATTAGCTGGGCTTGGTGTATGTCCCTGTAGTCCCACCTATTTGGGAGGTTAAGGTGGGAAGATTTCTTGAACTTGAGAGGTGGAGGCTGTGGTAGCCAAGATTGTGTCACTGCACTCCAGCCTGGACAACAAAATGAGACCCTGTCTCAAAGAAAAAAACAAAGAAAAAAAAAGATGTTTCTTTAGTGTATATATATCTTTAATTGAAAATAACCCAGACATTTAATGAATATCTTTTATTTATAAGCATTTATTCCATTACATTTCCCTAATTAACTTACTCTTTTTAATAGTTTACTTAGATTACTTAGAAAAACTGCAATATTAGGCAAAGCTAGTCATCATTTAAAGTTATTTTCCTCTTAATAATTTTTTTAGCCTGTGACTGTCTAGTTGTTTATCTAAGCAAGAACCTTATGGTTAAATGAATCAATTTTTTGCCAATAACCCAGGATCTAGCAGTTTTCATTAAATCAGTAGTATAAAATGCCTTATTTATAAAAAAAAATTACACAAAGACAATTCTGTTTTGAGCTGTATTTATAGCATTAGAATCTTCATGCTAAATTTTGATAGCTTATAATATCTAGCAGATATAATTATAAAACTTCTGGAAAAATAAATCTAATGTATAATAACATGTATTTATAATTATGAGGACATTTCTAATTTTATTTTATCAACAATTCTAAGCTACTTTATTTATTAAAGATTTACTTAAGTCAGGTGAACTTGAGAAAGCATCTGGGCTTAAAGTGTCTGTTTTTCTGATATAGTATTTAAGTGCTTTTTTATTCTTTAAGCCAATTAATTAGAGCTCTTTTATATATTTTTGATAGTGAGACTTTATATACATGACACAAAAATACATGCATGTATAGACACACAGACAGAAGTAGATCTTATAGAATCTTAAGACTTTTATTCCTCCCCTACTTTAAACTTCACATTTCTTGATAATCTACCTCATTACCCTAGGCATTTGTCAGTTACAGAGCCCTAAATTTGCATACTAAAGGAACAATTCTTAGTTGAAAATCAGATAGCAAAATTTACATCTCAAAGGAGAGCAAAAGGGAGAGACAGAGAAGAGAGAGTCTCGGTGTGTTAGAGGAAGGTTGAAAATGGATGACAAGCCAAACATAAAATTGTAGAAATCTACCACACCATAGGATTTTTGTAAGGAGTACAATTTTACTTATAAAGGCAATTTTAAATTTAGGCTCTATCTTTTAACTGGACCTCTGAGCACTGGGCAGAGCCTACACTTAATCCTGGTTCTCCAAAAAGAAGGAGAGATCGTGGGACTAGGCCATATAATGCTTTTACAGTACACTTTGTTACTAAGGCATTTCTCTAAGTGTTTAAACTGTACTTTCTTATTTTAAACACACTAAGAGTAGCACCCCTGCTATAGTAACAACTATTTACTGTAAGCAGCTGCCATTTAGCCATCTCTAAAAGCATATTACCTAGCTATTACACATACTAGGGTAAAAAAAAAATATCATAATGCAAAATAATATTTGATACCCTCAAAAGCTAAAAATATCAAGTAATTAAATGCAAGGAAGCTGAGCTTTAGACCTGAGAAGAGTTCATCAATGACTTTTGAAACTCCACAGAGAAAGCAGAAGACCTCAAAAGAGGTATGGGTGGCACCTTTATGCTGTGATTTTTAAGGGGTCTGAGTTATTAGACTCCTTCTCAAGATGTTTTTTCACTTTATACCAAAGATGGTAAAGGGGAAAGGAGGAATAGGGTAGAAGAAAAGTAAATTAAATAATGATTTTAAAGAAAGAAATGGAACAGAGAAACTAAGCACGTGTTTTCTTTTTTTTTTAAAAAAAAGAAAGGTTTCAGTAAACTGAAAAAAAATTCTGAAAACAAGATCCAAAAAGAGAAGTGTAAAAACCATTGGTCAAATCTGATGGGAGAAAGACTGAAACAGCAACAACAACAATAAAAATATGGTTATTTAGAGCTCTGATGGTAAGGAGAAATTAAGACCAGCTGCTTGTCAGTCTTTACTTTTAGTCACTAAGGAAAACTTTGCAAGACAAAAATCCAAATTCATCTACTTAATATAGAAATGCAGCCCAGACTGAAGACTGCTTTCTACCATCATAGAAGGAGGAAAAAACTCATACTCACCTTCCCTGTTTAAAGCCAGCTGAAACTCCAGAACGGAGCTGCTTGCCATCCATTGTCCGGGAAGCAGGAAAACTCACCTTTCTTGATGGAAATGAGTAAAACTCTAGAAAAGGAATTGTACGTCAAAATAAACCTTAGATCCCAACCAAATCTGGGGAGATCAGGAATTCTTTGGAGGGAGGAAATTCCCAGATCTCAGCAAATTGTCTTGTTGTTTTGGGCAATGTAGATGGCCCAGGCTAGTACCAAGACCAGTAGGAGTTTTGTCAAGGGTCAGGGTCACCTCCACTCAGAGTCCCTTCTGTTGGTCACCAATTGGTAAAACAAAAAGTATCTGAGACAGGAGATCTTTTTTTTTTTTTTTTTTTTTTTTTTTTGAGATGGAGTCTTGCTCTGTCGCCCAGGCTGGAGTGCAGTGGTGCGATCTTGGCTCACTGCAAGCTCCACCTCCTGGGTTCAGGCCATTCTCCTGCCTCAGCCTCCCGAGTAGCTGGGACTACAGGCGCCCGCCACCTCGCCCGGCCAATTTTTTTGTATTTTTAGCAGAGGCGGGGTTTCACTGTGTTAGTCAGAATGGTCTCTGTCTCCTGACCTCGTGATCTGCCCGCCTCGGCCTCCCAAAGTGGTGGAATTACAGGCGTGAGCCACCGTGCCCGGCCAGACAGGAGGTCTTAATCAATTTAGAAATTTACTTTGCCAGCGTTAAGGACATGCCTAGAAAAAAGGAACACCAATCCACAGGAACAATCTGTGGGCCATGGCTTTTTCTAAAGATAATTTTCAGGACTTTGGTATTTAAAGTAGAAACGGGGACTGGAGGGTCAAGAGGGAGGGTATGGTCATGTTACTCAATCCATATGTTTCAAGAGAAAAGGGACAGGTTGGGGGATAGTTAAATATGTATTCCTCTCCAGTAAGTCCGCACTTTAGGTGAGAGTAGCTGCCTTTGGACGTGTTCTAGGCCTTAATCTGCAAATGTCTGCTTAGGAACAAAAGGGAAGGCAGTTTTTTGCATAACTCAACTTTCAGCTTAATATATTCCTTTTGTGATAGTCAGTTGCGGTTCTAAGATTTTCTTTTCTTTTCACAACCACCATGTTTTGGGTCTCAGAAAGTAAAAACTGCATGTGTCGTTCACTTACATGAGAAAAACGGAGGGCAGGGGCAAATTTGAAGGAGAACATTAAGAGATATAAATTGAGGATGTACGATTTGGGATTTGTATTTTGTTTCCAGATACCATCAACTGCGCAGATACAGAAAAAAGTAACTATGTAGAAGATTTAACCAGAGTTGGGACTTTTTCTTTCTTTTCTTTTCTTTTGCTTTTTTTTTTTTTTTCTTTTTGAAGGGAGAATGGAGTAATATATTGAGAGTATGTCAGGAAGTGTTTATACAAAGAGTATATATCTCTGTTGGGTGAGGAAAGAGTGAGAGCAGTTCAGGGCAGGGGAGAGCGAAAAGCTGTTAGGGCCTATATAGTAGAAATCTTTGCTGGAATGAAGGTATTAGAATGAGTGAGCCAGAAAATAGAAGATGAAATTGGAGAGATGTGTCTCTAAAATTGCTGTAATGAAAGAGGTTAGGTTGTGAGTAATACTTTGATGCTATATATAATATGGAATGACTGGCGTTAAGTATGATGGGTAGCTGAATTATTAGAGTAAAGACAGTAATGGAACTGAGTTGCAAGGGTACTAGAATGTTCACCACATTGACACCGATACCACCAAGAATGTACACACTGTGAGAAGGAGGAGGCAGTAGCTAGATGGTACATGTTGAAAGAATGAGTGTTGTGACTCCATGAGTATACTTGATTACCAGGAAAAAAAAAAAAAAATGTTTAGTGGACTGTGTAGATTGATGGCCTAACCTTCAAAGCTGGAACTTTTCAGAGGATGGAAATCTGAAATTGTGAAAGCAGAATAAGGAATAAAGAGGATGTTTACCTCACTTCCCAGTCCAGTGCTCTGAATTGTGCTGTAGAGGAAACATGACTGCTTGAGAGTACAGCAGAGAAAGGAAGGTCCTCTGGAAAGAACTCAATCTTGTTTAGAAGAAGGGAAGGTTTAGAAAAGATGTTGAAAATATAAGTAATTTTGCTACTGACTGACTGATTTCAGAGAGAACAGAGAAAAAACTATAATCATATTTTTCCTTGTAGTTTATCTGGTAAAATAGAAAATGTGTGTGTGTATGTGTATGTGTGTGTCTTTGTGTGTGTGTGTGTCTATGTTATAGTTAAAATTTTAATTAGGTTTTATTTTTATTATAAGCATATCAGTTAATGTAAATCAAAATTTGTTCACATTTCTAGTAAGGTGCCTAGCGTTAAAGATGTTTATTATTTTCTTTTAATTCGTGAAAGATATCCTTGTGTTTATTGCTAATCTTCTTTGACAGGTATTCAGTTAAAGTATTGCTGAATTCATCAAGCTTAATCTTTGACTTTCAATGAATACCATTACTAAACAGAGTGATTCAATAATATTCAAGACATTGAGAAGACACTTTTCTAACTTGTACAATTTTTAAGATCAGAAAACAGTGTGCAGTCAATTCAATTAGTTCAGGAGAGTTGATGATGCTAAAAGATGTTATTTATTAAATGCAAATCTCTTGAAATAGTTTTTTCAAGAGGGAATCAAAATTTAAACAGGGAGTATAAATCCCCCTACATTTGATGACACAGGAATGCAGCGGCTTTCCTAGTCACCTAAGGCAGGTGGTGCTTTACTGTGTTTTACAGGGCTAAAAGAAATGAAAATTTTTCTTTGAGAAAGCAGAAAAGCAGATCAGAAAAAGACTTGTGAGAAGATACAGTTGTTATTACTATTGTTTCTTATATATTCAGGGACACTGTGCTCAGTGCCATATCTACAATGAAGATCACAGTTCCAGGCCCCAATACATATGATCTTAGGCCAAAACACAGGAGGTTTAATTTGTTTTATTGTTTAATTACTTCATTAAAGAAAGAAACAAGATTAAGAGTATGTGGTATATTATTTGGCACTACAGCCTTGATTTCCTCTTCAATACTGGGGAAAAAATATATTTTGATGCAATTTCAATGCCATGCAGCATGTTTCTGGAGAAACAGTAGATAATATACATTCTTTTGGAAATATTTTGCCATCTCTAAAACGATGTAGGAAAACTAGCAATATTCCATGCTTGAGTTAGCATAGAAAATCTACTGACTTGAGATTTGGAGGTTTTTGTTTTATGAAACAAAATACAACATTATATTACATATTGTCGGTAAAGCTAAATCATTTAAATAATTTCCCCTAGTTCCATGCAACAGCAAGTAAGATGCATAGCTTTTAATTTTCTTTGCTATGCCCAGAAGTCTTTACCATAATCCAATTTTCTCACAACTTTTGAAGTCTGTGTTAAGCAATAACATAAGGCAAGTTTATTCCAACATAAGACACAGCCTCTCAAATCAGAGCCATTTTAAATAATTATT
The DNA here is from genome assembly GCF_007565055.1 of Rhinopithecus roxellana. Classification (NCBI taxonomy): domain Eukaryota; kingdom Metazoa; phylum Chordata; class Mammalia; order Primates; family Cercopithecidae; genus Rhinopithecus; species Rhinopithecus roxellana. The sequence goes on along the minus strand of NC_044563.1, from coordinate 101,055,988 downwards.
ACCAATAGGAACTTTTGAAATCTACTGATAGTAGCTGAAGAGATGAAGTGATTTGTCTTTAACGGATGTGTTTCTTTTAAATTATTCATTTTCAGAAGCATATTTCTGTATAACAGGTGCCCAAAAATTGCTGTGGAAATATGAATATATTTAGAAGACTCCTATTTATGCTAGGCATGTTGTTTTGACAGTTCAAGAGAAATTTCTGAATTAAAATGAACATCATACTTCTCAATTTCTCAGAAAAGGTAGTAATCAAGAGTACTTGGTACATATGATTTAAGATTTAATCTTACATCCAATTTTAGGATCAAATTTTGTTAATAGATTTCTTAGCAAAGAATATAATCATCAACCAGTTAGACAAAACACTTGAAGGTGATGTGACTTAAGTCTAGATAAATGTATTGATATATAATTCTAGTATCAATCTTTTAGTATTAATGTCATCTTTTAAAGTGTGAAATAATGCTCCTGAAATGTAATATCACAACATGATATTGGGAGGACAAATATATTCTTCTTTTCATTATATAAAACGCAATTTGACAATTCTCCTGCCAAAATGTCATCTTTTTGTAGATGAGAAGTAAAGTTTTCAAGACATCATACTTATGCCACCTTAAGAAACAAAGTCCAAATCTTAGTCAATATTTTTTAAAAACAGCTTATTTCTTGCTCAAGAATGTTCTGCTGCTGTCCAGGTGACATATCAGCTGTTGTCCATGAGGTGGTGATTCAGGGATTAAGCCTTCTGGAGTTTGTCGGCCTTGCTATATCCACAGGTGTTCTACACACCCGCAGGGACAGAGAGAGCTCACACTGAAACTCACACCTATTCCCTCTCTGCTGTAGACAGACATGACACACCTCTTCAGTTTGTAATACTCTAACCACATCTGGTCACATGCATCTGCTTAACAGCAAATGGCGCTTGAAGTGTAGGTGAAAGTAGGAAATATTTGGTGAGCATTACTTACTCTGCCAAAGAGGGATACACTAAGTCTCAGATAGGCCAAATAACTTGTTTATAGTGTGCAACTAAAAATATGCAGCACTTGACATTGGAACTAGTTCTATCTATAACCAAACCTACACTATTTCTGGCATATTGATCTACCATCGTTTATTGGAGCATAGTATACATAGAGAAGCTTCAATTAGGTTGTCATTTATTTTCATATTTGTGGCATGGCCATATAGGCCGTAAAATTATATATGAGGAAGTATATGGGGAAGATGGTAACAAATTGTAGTTCTGGGTCTGTAACAGATATATTCAGAATTACAGTGCAAGGTTTTATAATTATTTTAAAAAGGTTGTATTCAACTTTGAAATGAGTCATAATTTTATCAAATTTTCATAGACATTTCAAGGTTGAAATGTTCTCTAAGTTCACATAGTACTACTAATGCATGATCTCATATTACAACGCTACCAAAGATCTTAATGTTCTAAAGGAGTAAAAGCAGATCATGATCATTTGGAGTGAGAGACACCTAATTTGAAATCCAGTGGACTGTAGTGGTGGCAGTGATGTCAATTACAACATATTGAGCGCTGTCCTGGGCACTGTGATTAGCACACTACAATTATTATTTTAATGACTCCTATAGAGAATCCTATGAGATATAATTTCTTAGGGTGCCACTATAATTATCTCCATTTCACATATGAATAAATGGAGCATCAGAGAGATTAAATCATTTATGCTGAGATCCACAATGAGACTGTTGTGTATCATGTTATCATCTCTAACTCTGCTTTATTGTCCTAACCACTACATGGCTTCCTTACATTTTTCACAGCACACTTTTGAATCTTATTCACTTTATATTTGCTTAGGATGTTCTGTATAAGGTACAGTTTCCCAATCTAGTATCTATTCTTTCATAGTAATTGGTGTTCATCTCAAGATCGTGTTTATCACTGATGAACATCATCTTGTTAGATTTAGTTCATCCGATATGTGAATCCAAAAAACTTTACTATCACCTCCAGGTTACTTCTGACAATATGCCGCTCTCGTATCTAATGAGGACAATAATGTTACTTTTACAAAAATTCAACATTTTATTATCTTCTCACAATAATTTTCATAGCAGTTCCTCTGACGTCTACACTCTTTTCCTTGCCATTTAACTAATCATTCTTTCTTGTTGGTAAGATCTCCTTCATACACTCAACATCGAGATATTTGAGTACCTGAAAGCTTCATCCTGGTTCCCTTTCATCTTTATTTATAACCTCTCCCTAAAAGGTTTTCTCTACCTTCATGATGTTAATTCTGTTGATAAGCTGAACACTTCCAGATTTGCATCTTTAGCACTGGTCTGTTCATGTAACTCCAACTGTCTATGTCCAGCTTCTTACTCAGCCTAATAGGCATCTCACATATAAATGTTCAAAAGTGAACCCTGATTTTCACCTCCAAAGTTTCACTAAATCTCAAAGTAAAGAATTGAAAATGAAATTTGTAAAATGTTATGTAGGCCCAGAGACCTAGTACTTTACATGGCAAAGAGTGGTTGCTTAAACCATGCCAGATGTATTTAGATCTTCAATTTTAAAAATATGTGATGTTATGTTAAAGTCACACAATTAGGAGTGGCTACTGGTATGAGAGTTAAAAGTGGGTTTGCTGCTTTATGTTTCTAAGATGCTCCTTTCTTTATATAATTATCTATAATTTGACTTCATACATTGTTATTCTTAATAAATATATATTTTATGATAAAGTTAATTGTAGAGACTAAGAAAGTCTGATTAAAGTATATAAAATCAATTTTAAGGTCAATAGCAGAAAACATTTAAACAGTATTTCTCATTGTATATATCTTTTTCGTTTTTAAGGTGGTCATAAAATATATTAAAAGTGATTGATTCGGGTCGGGTGTTGTGACTCACACCTGTAATCCCAGCACTTTGGGAGGCTGAGGCAGGTGGATCGCCTGAGGTCCGGAGTTTGAGACCAGCCTGACCAATATGATGAAACCCTGTCTCTACTAAAAATACAAAAATTAGCTGGGTGGCATGTGCTTATAATCCCAGCTATTCGGGAGGCTGAGACAGGATAATTGCTTGAACCCAGAAGGCAGAGGTTGTGGTGAGCCGAGATCATGCCCTTGCAATCCAGCCTGGGCAACAAGAGTGAAACAACATCTCAAAACAAACAAACAAACAAAGTAATAATTTGAAAAGGTAAAAACTCTACAGAAAATAAAACTTCCCAAATTTTCACCACCATAGAGCAATCACTATTACAATGCTAATGTATTTTCCATTTATTAAAAATATATATTATATTTAAATATAATGCTAATATATAATTATATATTATACAATGCTAATATAATATATTAAATACAGTGCTAATGTATTTTCCATATATTAAAAATACATATTATATATTTTAATATTAAATATATATAATATATAAATACATATAATATATAATATTAAAAATATATACTATACTTCCATATATTAAAAATATGTGAAAATATATTTTTCCATATACTAAAAATATATGAAAATATATAGATGAGATTCTGTTCCATGTATAATTTGGTATTCTGTCTTTGTCAGTTAGTATAAGAATGTTTATATATCATTAGATGCTTGTAAACCATCATTTTTGCACAACATTTAACACATGAGTAAAGGCTTATTCATGCTAGAAGTTTAATAATGAAATAATGAATTATTGTAGATTCTCTTAAGATGTACCTCAACTTCACAAATTCTGATTGATTCAATAAATACTTAATACAGCATGATGAAAACTCCACATCATAATTTATTTACATGCTTATTTCGGGAATCTTTTTTTAAAATCAAGATTTTTGAATAGTAAATTAGAACATTTATTGATGATCACTATAGGTCTGAGTCTACTATGAGGAAGTATTCATCTTATCTCTATTTTACCAGCAAAGATGCTCAAGTGATGAGTATGTGTCACATATTTCATGTCTTATAGCCCGTAATTGTTGGACAAGAATTGAAACCTGGTAGTCAGACTTCACAAACTGCTCTCTCACACTATTTTAGGTCACCTAAAAATACCTTTCTGCCTTCTTTATTTTCCTTCATATTCTTGTTTTCTCCTATCTCTTTCTCTCTTCATATCTCTCTCTCTCGCACACACACACACACACACACACACACACACACACAACTTTTTCTAATTCATGTCATTTAATTTATAAATATATTATACATTAGCATGTTTTAAAAACATAAAAATTATCTAAAGAGGGCACTGTATACAGTGATGTGTTTTCCTCCAAAGTCCTAATTTTTCATTCATTGAGGTCCCCACTCATGTCACAGTTAACTACTCAGTAACTTTTGTGCATCAATCCAGAGAGTTTTTATACATATGTAAGTTCATAAAAATACATTTATACCTCTGGCACTTTTTTCCAGCAAATCAGCATTACACATTAAATGGCCTGCTTCAGGACCGAGTTAACTCTCAGCACTTACACACAAAGTCAAAATACAGTGTGCAAGGCTTTGATGATGTTGTGAAGCTATAGAACTGGTGATATGTAGTGAACAAAATAAACAATAAAATTACACATAAGTTAAATAATTTCTGATTTTAATGAACTCTCTGGGATAAAAATAGAAGAAAATGGGATATAAAGTAATACGTGCAGTTTGTCTTTTCAACACAGCGACCTAAATAATGAGGATTACACATATAAACACGTGTATAAGGAATGCCCATGGGAGAGAAGTAAGCTTATACTAAAAGGCTAAAGGCCAAAGGCAAAAACAAATTATATGTAATCAAGGAACTTAATGTCCAGTATGGCTATAGCACAGACAGTTGGAAGAGAACAGAGGAATCAGGAGGCATGTTAATGAGCCAGTACATGTAAATGTGTAGATCTGTCTCTGTGTGTGTGTGTGTGTGTGTGTGTGTATTTAAGATTTTAGAGAGGAAATATGCACTGTGAATCTAAAAAAAAAAAAAACTTTAAAAATAAACTTGTACACAAATGGGATAAATACTTAGCATTTAGACATACATGGCCAGGCGCAGTGGCTCATGCCTGTAATCCCAACACTTTAGGAGGCTGAGGTGGGTGGATCATCTGAGGTCAGGAGTTCAAGACCAGCCTGACCAACATGGTGAAACCCCATTTCTACCAAAAATACAAAAATTAGCCAGGCATGGTGGTGTGCGCCTGGAATCCCAGCTGTTTGGGAGCCTGAGGCAGGATAATCGCTTGAACCTGGAAGGTGAAGGTTTCAGTGAGCCAAGATTGCACCACTGCACCCCAGCCTGGGTGACAGAGCAAGACTCTGTCTCAAAAAAAAAAAAAAAAAAAAAGAAAGAAAGAAAGAAAGAAAGAAAGAAAGAAAGAAAGAAAGAAAGAAAGAAAGAAAGAAAGAAATATCACACATTTGTATCTAAATCTAGATATATATTTATAAGTATTTTTAGATAAGATACATGCATCTTGCCCCTGTCCGACAATTAAGATTCACAAATCAATGTATGCAATGAAATACGTAAGTATTTGGTAATGGTGAGGAAATAGTATTTAAAATATACATAAAACATTTAGATCAATGCAGATGTGGGTGTAATAAAAGATAAAATTTAGTAAACAATATGGATCATTCAAATAAATCAGAAAAAACGGTAAATGGTAAAGCATTAAGATGATTGAATACCATAATGAATGCATTAGTATTTCTGTGGTTATACTGAGGATTTAATTCACTCTAGAACATTTTCTTCTGTTAAAACAAAAAACTTTCCTTCACATTTTTTTCTATAACTTTCAATAAATGAGGATAATTACATTTAGAAGTGATTCATCTTAGTCAGTGCTCTTATAAATTACACCAGCTAATTTTTAGGAATTAAGTTTATTGGGATACTTCTGAGTTAAAAGGGATATATTTTGCTGTTGAAGTTTTCTTATTAAGTTAATGACTTCTTGTATAACTAAAATGACAACTGGAATTATTACTAACATTTAAAATCTTAACTGTTTGGTTTGAACATAAAATATAATTTTTTTGTTTATTTGATTTGACCTCCTATAATTTAAAAAATATATATATTTAGAAATATTATTAAGGGAATATTTGTATACCATTATACCTAACACAAATAGGCAACTTAGGTTGTCTAATCCACTGTGCTTTCTGCTAAGACTTTCAGAATTATTTACAGGTTACCCATTTAGATAGATAATCACTAGTTGGACAAGATTGTTAAAACCTACACAAGAGGCCGGGCGCGGTGGCTCAAGCCTGTAATCCCAGCACTTTGGGAGGCCAAGACGGGCGGATCACGAGGTCAGGAGATCGAGACCATCCTGGCTAACACGGTGAAACCCCGTCTCTACTAAAAAATACAAAAAACTAGCCGGGCGAGGTGGCGGGCGCCTGTAGTCCCAGCTACTCTGGAGGCTGAGGCAGGAGAATGGCGTAAACCCGGGAGGCGGAGCTTGCAGTGAGCTGAGAACCGGCCACTGTACTCCAGCCTGGGCGACAGAGACTCCGTCTCAAAAAAAAAAAAAACCCAAAAAAACAAAAAAACAAAACAAAACAAAACAAACAAACAAACAAAAACCTACACAAGATTGTTGGGCTTTGTTTCTTTGATGACTTTGTCCATAGCCTTGTGTAACACTTCTTCTACATTCTTTTCCATTCTTACGTAACTTGTTTTTTCTGGATGCTTAATATTTGTCAGTGTGAATTGATGATCTTAAAATGTCAGCAAAAGTGGAAGCATTATGAAGGAGCAAGTTTTGAAGTGTATAGATATGTCCAGGCTTAGAAGTCACGTTCTGTTGTTGAAAATGTAATCCCATGATCATCACACTAAATTGCAAAGGAAGCTGGGAAATATAATTAGCTGTGTGTTCAGTAAGAAGAGTACACTAATTATGGTGAACCAGTTGCAATCTCTTGCACGCTAGACAATATCATAGCAGAGCTGGTAAGACAACACTTTGGTTTTTAAAATTATTATTATTATTATTATTTAGAGATGAGGGTCTTGCTGTGTTGTCCAGGTTGGTCTGAAACCCCTAGTCTCAAGGAGTCCTGCCACTCCTGCCTCCCAAGTAGCTGTGATTACAGGTGTGAGCTACCCAACCTGGAAATACTTTGTATTTGATATTCTAAGGTTGAAGTTGTGTGAGCCTTGCATTTTCTCTTTAGCAATCAATTAACAAATGGTGCCTTAACTCTCTCTAAAGGGTGTCAAAATATTGAGAATAATTTCTGATTAGTATAATATTTAGTCTAGCTATCTCATCTTAACCTCTTTCAAACAATTACATATGGGATTCCCTTTTGTATTGCTTTAAATCTTAACTTTATACAAACAATAAAATAATCTTGAACATGCAAATTATCCTCTGTCCTAATTTTTGTCTAGATCTTTCCTAGAACTTTCTAACATATATTAGAAACACCCCCACATTAATATACTAGCATTTAAAACTGTCTCAGCCCCTTTCACTGAACACGTGAATAATGTTTTGGCATAGCCTGTATTTCCTCCAATGTAAAACTGCAGAATTCTCAGTTCTTGTTTAAGGGCAGCCTCAAACTAGCATCTCCTTCTTACTTTTTTCATTGATTACTGGATTCAGTTCCACTAAAGTAACTTAGGAGAGGTTGACTCAAAATAGGAATTGATACATTCAGATTGCTTCCTCAAAACTTAAAATTGTAAAATTAGGCGTAAATTAAGCATGTGGATGTTAAGAGTCTTGGCCATATTAGTAACTCTAAAACAGTTTGGTAATCTTACAGCTTGACTCGGAACTCCTGGTTTTTTTAATGCATTGTTATGAAAAGGTTGAAATTTTCAGTAATTTTAAATATATTTTGAGATGTGACTTCATGTGTTTCCATCAGTGTCCAGTCCATCTGGACTATTGGATTGAGATCTGGGGTTCTCTGCTTCCCTATCCTTGATAAGAATGAGAAGTGAATTCCAGGAAAATATCCTGTGTTACCTCTCCATTAAATCCTGAGTTATAATGTCCTCTGGGATGTTTCCCTGATCATCCTAAGCAGAATTGCTCTGCTACCTTTTTTATGGCAGTTTCACATTTGTTGTAGTTATTTGAGTGCATACCTTGCTAACTTTGTTCCATGGAAAGTACTGGACTCATTTAGGCTACCTATAGCTATGAGGGCCTTTTTTTTTCTTTTTTTTTTTTTTTTTTCCTCTTTTTTTTTTTTTTTAAGATGGAGTCTTTCTCTCTTGCCCAGGCTGGAGTGCTGCATGATCTTGGTTCACTGCAACCTCTGCCTCCCGGGTTCAAGTGATTCTCCCACCTCAGACTCCCAAGTAGCTGGGATTACAGGCATGTGCCACCATGCCCGGCTAATTTTTGTATTTTTAGTAGAGACCGGGTTTCACCATGGTGGTCAGGCCAGTCTTGAACTCCTGACCTCAGGTGATCCATCCACCTCGGCCTCCCAAAGTGCTGGGATTACAGGTGTGAGGCACCGTGCCTGGCCTTGAGGGCTATTGTTTAAGTATACCCATATTAATCAAAGAGACAGAATTTTTGTGGAAATTATGGGGACAGAGCTCTAGTGTTTTTCTGTCAGCTTATTTTATTTTAATGTTGATTATTTGGTATGGCTCTGTTCGTCTATGTATGCTTGTGCAGCTGCATCTATATGTCTGTGACACCTGCAATAAATGCTAGAGCAAAGACATTTAAAACCAGTTTCTTGAATTTGTAAAATTCGTGCTTTAGTTTCTTTCCCAAATCCTGCACTTTAAACCTCTATAGTAAAGGAGAACGAAAGCACAGAGATGATATTATAACCAGTAATGATGAGAAATCTGTGGCCTGGTTCCAAGTCTGTGAACAAAGTGATACAAAACATGACTACTGAGAATGGTTGGAAATTAATTTTGTGGGAAGGGTAACATTCCTGGTAGGGTGATGATCCACGTGGATGGCACTGTGATTGTCCAGACTTATACATGTCTCCTTGCCTATACAGATATTAAGACTTTCCAAATTTTTCTTACTTTATGATGTCTAGCACTGTGTTATTAATTTAGTAAGAACTCAAAAATAGTTGAATAAAGTGATAAAATAATTCACAAAAGAATTAATGTTTGAGTGTGAAAGTGCTTTGAAAATGAAAAAAAAAAACAGACAAAGATCATGGATAGAAGAAAGGAGAACAAGGATTGAAGTCACTAGTGGCTTGATGAATAAAAGACTGTCTACATCTACTTATAAAAATGCTCAGACAAATGAAAACGTGGAAGTATTTGCTTTGATCCTAACACAGGTGGATCCGAATTACAAGCCATCCAAGAATCGTTAGCTGCTGCCCTTTTTCCTTTTTATCTATGTGTAATTGTAGTGAATTATTCAGAAGGATGCTACATAGTCCCAAATGAATTGTTGTTATTGATGTCTTATTATGTAAATATGTAAATATTGATTTTTCAGAAATAGTGGGTAGCCTGTGTACATTGTCATGGTGTTTTGACAAAAACTTTGCAGTAAGTATAATGAGTCAGTTTTTGCTGACAGTACAAACCAGAACTCCAGGAAAAATGCAAATTGATGTCACTTCTCATTTGTAAAAGGCTTGAAAATTATGAATTCATAAATATTTAATAGCAATGGGTCAAACAGAAATTTGCTCTATCTATTAGACTATACGTCTGCTTATGGGTGTAGCATATAGAGAGATGCTTTCCTGAGACAATGCTACCTAGATTAAAAATTGGAAATAAGATAATATCAGGTGGCTTTCTAGGAAGTGGGTCATTGGCTGGTGACCTAAATATTGTACTTAAAATACTTGTTTATGGATCATTAATTTTACCAGTCTGAAACAGATAGGAATGCCAGTGGCATTAAAGCTTTTATGATTTGGAACACAAAGAAGCAGGACTATTTTTGAATCTTTTCTATTGAGACTTTCAATAACTTTATTGAAAATATAGGTGGGTGCAGTGGCTCAAGTGTGTAATCCCAGCACTTTGGGAGGTGAAGGCAGATGGATCACCTGAGGTCAGGAGTTCGAGACCAGCCTGGCCAAAATGGTGAAACTCTGTCTCTACTAAAAATACAAAAATTAGCCAGGTGTGGTGGCAGGCTCCTGTAATCCCAGCTTCTCAGGAGGCTGAGGCAGGAGAATCACTTGAACCTGGGAGGCGGAGGTTGCAGTGAGCCATGATTGTGGCACTGTACTCCAGCCTGGCGGAGAAGAGCAAAAAAAAAAAAAAAAAAAAAACTTCCTTGGATTTGTAGAATCCTCATCCTCATGTTCTTGATTACGGTGGCTGCATCTTATCTTAGCTTCCCTCTGCCTCTCAGATTGCTCTTAATCAGTTTCCTTTGTTGATTTCTCTTATTGGTGCATTTTAGCTATGAACATTTTTGAAGCTTTAGTGCACATTATTTTATTTCTGTGACATTTTATCTTAAGACCTCAACTTTGGAGAATGTGTTATTGATCACAAATTATAATTTAGATTCTGTCTTGTTTTCTGGGTCTGGACAAATGTTCTTAACTATCATTTATATTTTCACTTGGTTATTTCAGTATCATGTCAGTTTTAATAAATTTATCACTGATTTTATTATGACTTTTGCCTACAAATTCTTTTCTTCCAATCTTTCTATTTCAATCAGTAAAGCTATTGGACTGCAAAAAATAAAGATATAAAGTTAACCTTGAAATAACCTTGTTTTTATTATTATCTTTCACTTTTATATTCAGTTAGCTAATCTGGTCTGTATACTATATGAATGTGCATTTGAAAAGTGATTTATAGAAGCAAGGTTTTATCTGAATGAATACAATTTATTATGCCTGTGGTCTTCTTTACATTTATATTTCTGCCACCAAATATCTCTTTCCTATTAATTCAATAGGCTATATACTCTTTTAGCTGACTTTCCTCCTCAAATATAGTCAATACAATTTAGACTAGTCCTCCTCGTAAAGTTGAATGGACCTCATTCTCAAACTCAATAATTTCTAGTACCCTTCCCTACTTCTTAGCCTGACTTTCAAAGATTGGTTTATTCAGAACGTCTCCCCCTATTTTTCTGGGCTTACTTGGTCTTTCTCTTGAATTTATAAGCTTTCTCATTTTTTGAGGCTAAGGGGAAGTCTAAGACCCTTTGTCCCAAGTCCACTGTTGTTCATTGTTTCTTTTCTGGGCTGTAACAAAGGGAGAACACTTTCTGAGCCAAACAAACATAAGCTTAGACATCAACATTATCACTTACTGACAGATTGATTAGCCTTGATAAATTACTCAAACTCTGAACTTCAATTTCTTCAGTTCTTAAAAAGTGATAATTATATCCACCTCAGAGAAATTATGTAGGGATTGATGTTCATGTATATTAAAAATATGCTGCTGTTTAGAATGTTTGCTATAATTATTCCCTACTGCAGAACTTCACAGTAAACTTAATGTTTTCTTTTAGGCACACATTTTTTCATATTTATTAAGAACTTCTTGCCAGTTTGTCTCACTGACCCTTTAAACTTAAAAACAGTATCTTACTATCCTCTTCTATCATCGTGAGCATTTATCACAATTCTGAAAATATAAGAAGATAATAGAAATCAAGTTAGGTGATTTCAATTTCTAGCTTTACTACTTAACAGCCATATAACTTGGTGAAGTTATAAAAATTCCCTAGGCCAGTTTCTTTATTTGTAAATAGAAGTAAATTTTGTAACTCAAAGGTTATTGTAGATATTAAATTGATCAACATGTGTGATGTATTTATAAAAGTACTAGTTATGCCTGGGTGCAGTGTCTCACGCCTGTAATCCCAGCACTTTGGTATACCGAGGTGGGCAGATCACGTGATCAGGAGTTTGAGACCAGGAGTTTGGCCAACATGGTGAAATCCCATCTTTGCTAAAAATACAAAAATTAGCTGGGCATGGTGGTGGATACCTGGAATCCCAGCTACTCGGGAGGTTGACGCAGGAGAATCCTTTGAACACAGGAGGCGAAGGTTGCAGTGAGCCGAGATCTTGCCATTGCACTCCAGCCTGGGCTACAGGGCAAGACTCCATCTAAAAACAAAAAAATTAAAAAGTACTAGTTATGTGGAAATTGCAGCTCATAAGTTTCAACTTATTATTGTAGAGAAAACCTGTCTCTAAAATTAGCATGATCTGCTTGAATAAATAATTTTATAATTACATTATACATTTATTATATAATAATATGATAATGAGTTAACATTATACATATCTATATATTTGAAATTCATCAAATTTATGGCTAAATGAGTTAGAGAAACACTAAACATGCAAAGGATAGAAGGGCTTTCAAAAGTCATCCATTGTTGGAAAAATATAACTGAGAAGCATCATGCGGAATTCTACAATGTATTATTAATACTATGAAAGACCCACAAAATAATAAATAAAATTCTTGTGTATAATACCTACAGAAAAGCAGGAATGTGTTTAGCTACATAATAAGTTTACTTGACATAAAAACTATGAGAAGCTAAAAACTGTAAATACATTCTGCTGCTATTAGCTAATGAGTATATATCATGCATATGCACTGTTAATCATTAGTTTTTTGAGGAATTTGTGGAAGAAGTGATAAGATAAATAGAAACCAAAAACAGTTTAGAAACCTTTCAATTTTATAAACATTGCATTATTTATCTAGTTAAAGATAATTATGTTGAAAATAGGTAACACTGCATTTTTTTGTGACTATCAAGAGTAATTCACTACCCTTGGAACCTGCATTTTTTGGTTTCATGAAATTCTGCACCTGGAAATCCCTAGAGTAAAGATGTATTCTTGTTATTTTATAGATGTGGAAATTGAGGCTCAAGAAGTTGCATAATTTGCCTAAAATTGTACAATTATTTTTATTTTATTTTATTTTATTTTATTTTATTTTATTTATTGTTGAGACAGGGGCTTCTTTTGTTGCCCAGACTGGAGTGTAGTGGTACAATCATGGCTCATTGCAGCCTCTGTCTCATGCTGTACTCAAGTGATCCTCTCACCCCAGCCTCCCGAGTAGCTGGGACTACAGACGCGTACCACCATGCCTGGCTGATTTTTGTATTTTTTATAGAGATCGGATTTCTTTCTGTGTTACCCAGGCTGGTCTTGAACTACTGAGCTCAAGCAATTCACCTGTCCTGGCCTCCAAAAGTGCTGTTTATAGGTGTGAGCCACTGCACCCAGCCTACAATTGTTTTATATAACAATTCTCAGCTACCTAACATGAGCTTACCATTATGTTAGTAGACACAAAGAGGAATAAAAAACTACTTGTTTCTTCAAGGAACTTCCATTTGTTCAATAAGCTTTTTAATTAGTTTTCAGAAGTATGTTGAACATGTGTGAATTTTTCTAACTGCACAGAAAGTTCATGGATAATGATCTTGAACATTATTTTAATGCTGACTTAAATAAAAGCCATTAGCTAAATAGATATTATTGAGTTTTAATCTTCCTCTGCAATCTGTTTCCCTGTTGAAAAAAAAAATGAAAATGTTAAAGAACTTTAATTGCTTTCTCAAAACTTATATTTGTATGGTTTGAAAATTATTCACAATATTTAAAATGTGCTTTCTAATATGATCAAATAATACTTAAGGAGCTTGCCAAATTTGTGTGCAATTACTCATTTCAGTTAGCTTTTCCTAAATAAGAAACCATCTCCCTTTACTGCCTTGTAAGAATAATTTATTATTTCTCATTATTCTGTGGGTTAGTGGAAGTTCTTCTGCTGTTCCTGCATGGACTCACTGATGTTGGTAGCCTTTAGATGAAGGGCCAGCTGAGGACTGGTTCAGCTGGGACAGCTGGTGTGTCTGGGTCTCTCTTTATCTCTCAAGGTGGCCCCACCAGGTTTTCTCCTGTGGTGGCAGCAACACCTCAGAAGACAATTCCCCAAGCACTTATAAAACGTCTATTGGTTTATTGGTATCACTTAGGTTGATGTCCAATTGACTAAAGCAAATCTGTTGGCAAAGCCCAGAATCAGTGTGGGAAGGGCCTACACAAGACCATGGATGGATTTTTTGCTCCAGATAATTCTACTGGCCAAATTAAGAGATTTTAAAATAACAGTTCTGGAAGGGACAGTAAAAACCATTAATATTTTTTTGATCGACAAACTGATGCACAGAAAAAGGTAATTGTCCAATATTAAAAGTCAAATTACCAGAGAGCTAGATTTAATATTAGGTGAGTTATAAAGGCTAAAACACTTTTAGTGATATTCCCCAGTGTTTGGGGAAAAAGAGTTACTGAAAAGAGTTCATCATATTACTTTAGTTAGAAAATGAAGATTTTTCAGTAATATTTGAAGAAACTCAGAGAATAAATATTTCTCACTATTTGGCAAAATGTATTGCTGGCAGAAATATATATATGTTTGTGTGTGTATGTCTATGTATATACATGTATTGTGTATGTACATATATGTGTATTTGTATGTGTATTGTATAGACTGTCTGTTCTCATTATGCCCAGTAATGTTCTATAAAGACTGTGATGTCACCACAAACACTGAATTAGCAAATACTGAGCTGTTGCTCCTCAGGGGAAGAACTATGTATATACTTACCTGTAAAAGATTATCATCTTAAATCTTAAAAACAACTCATCCTAGTAGATTCTATTGCTTTAAAATAAAACAAAGTTTAGATGTGTTCAGTAATTTGCCTGAGGCCACCCCACTAACAAGTAAAAGAGTTAGAATTCAAACCCTGTCTGACTAAACCCAGTCCAGAGCTTCTTGCACTATATTGTACTGCCATCTCCATCCCCTGTTCATCTCAGTATGAGAGCTGAAACAAGGAGGCAAAGTGTTGCTCTGTTTAACCTCAGTTAGATAGGTGCTCTTGCATTGAAGCAAATATTTTTTCTGTTCCGCACATGTCTGAAAGGGAAAGTGCTTTGAGTATTGCTTTTTAGGGCTCCACATAAATATTAGCAACTAGGCCAATTTGCAAATACAGAATCTGGGAATAATGAAGATTGACTATATCTAAATAATAAGAATTATTCTATTATGAATGTACTCAATGGAGCAAAGATGTGATGTGTAAAAGGAATATGATAGGGGAGTCATAAGCTTACCCCATGCGTGATATGTCCAACATAATTTCAGACATTTGTCTCTGTTTCCATACCTAATCAAAGTAGCATTAATTTATGGAAGGAGTTGCTTGTAGGGAAAGGAGTAAGCAAATTGTACTCAGTGAGAACTGAGATTATAGCTTAAAATCAAGAGAAAGGATGGAAAATTTTAAAATTAGGTAAATTACTATCAAATAGCAAGAACCTAGAATCTTTTCTTATTGGAACTAATTGTTTTTAATCCCAATATTTTCTTAGACTAACATTGAGTGTGAGCAGAGCATTCACACTGATGACCCCATGTCACGTTACACACAAATTTTGAGATGAAATTCACATTCGCTGATTCTAAGAACTAGGGATAGGCAAAAAATATACACATAGTACATCAAAATATTACAAATGGAATATTGTTGGGCTACACAATGAAAAACATTTCTATTTCAAAATTTCTTTTAAGTGTATTCTGAAATCTCAGAAGTTTCAAATAATGTTATCAAATGGAAAATACGTAATATTCACTACAAATGAGATCTGATTACATGCCAGAGTTTTCTTACTCATAGTGGAAATTATTTTTATACATTAGAAAGCGTCGGTCCGGGCGCGGTGGCTCAAGCCTGTAATCCCAGCACTTTGGGAGGCCGAGATGGGCGGATCACGAGGTCAGGAGATCGAGACCATCCTGGCTAATACGGTGAAACCCCGTCTCTGCTAAAAAAAAAAATTACAAAAAACTAGCCGGGCGAGGTGGCGGCGCCTGTAGTCCCAGCTACTCGGGAGGCTGAGGCAGGAGAATAGCATAAACCCGGGAGGCGGAGCTTGCAGTGAGCTGAGATCCGGTCACTGCACTCCAGCCCGGGCGACAGAGCGAGACTCCGTCTCAAAAAAAAAAAAAAAAAAAAAAAAAAGAAAGCGTCATAAGAGCAGAATTAATTTTTTGCCATGTCTGAAGGATTAGGCGGTAGATGTAAGAAATAAAATTACCCTTACAGCTGATGTAAGATATTTATGAATATTTTATTTATCTTTTAAACATAGTACCTAGATAAAAGCCTAACATGCTGTAGACACACTTTCTTTTTATTTGAACTAAATTAATTTTGGACACATAGTCTTCTTATGTTTTAATCAGTCTGTAGAATGAAGTTTGCGTTTGAATAACACATTGTTCTTTGAAGTCACAAGATTATTCCCGTTTACTTTGAAAGAGTAATTCACTAAATGGTGCCCTAGTGGAGAAACAGAATTAATTTCCTTCTAACTATTAAATTTACTTGTTCGCAGAAATTGCTCCAAAGTACAAATTGCTATGTGTTCAAACTTCACAGTAAAGTTCTAATGTAATTTTATAAAATTAAATGTCAATTTTTAATAGAATTTTAGGACCCAAAGATACCTTAGAAATTATGTAATTCAAAATTCCTTGAATTTCAAATGATGAAGTGAAAGAGCAAAGACTTTTTCTGACTTAATTCATTGATATAGCATATATTAGAAAATAATTGTGTACTGTAAAATACTGTATAAAATTGAAGTAATATAATTATTATTTTTGAAATTCACTCAAATAGTGTCTTGTCAGCACTAATATATTTGTCAGCTCCCAGTCCAAAGTCCTTAGTTCTGTGATAGTCTGAATTTTCTTAGCTAAAGAAAAAATTGAAGTTTATATCTAAACACAGGTTTAAAAATAATCACCAGCTTGTAGAACGTCCTTAAGTATTGTGGTAGATGGTTATAGTTCTGTCTGCCAATAAGTCACTTCCATAGCAGTATCTGAATCGAGAAAAAGATAATTACTGGAAAATTAAAAATAAAAAGACTGTGGGTCAAAATCTTAAATTATCAGGTACTTACTTTATGCCAGGTAGCATAGCTAAAAAAAAAAGCTCATATATTTTCTCATCTAATTCATAAAAAAATGAGAAATATTTAGCAATTTTCCTTATCTTATAAATAAAAAATAAGAAATATCATATAACGTTGCCAATGTAAAAAAGCTGAGAAGTGGCAGAACCTTGGTTCAAAACTGGTATGATGTGCTCTTAGTCACTTTGTAAAGCATTTCCCAGATTCAAAATATTTTTCCTGTAATGTTTTATTTTCATATTTTGGTTAGAATTTGTAAAAGTAGCACTAAAAAGTTTTCTAGATATAGTAAATATAAGCCATGAAATTAGGCCCATGTTTGATTAAGATATTGATGAATCATATTTTATTCATTTTTTAGACATAGTAAAGAGAAGCCTAATTATGCTGTCCATACTCAATTTTTACTAATTGTATAACAATTTAGGAGAGGAAAGCATTGGAGAAAGGGAAAAAAACTTGTGGAGAAAGTTGAGAAGAGTGATTGAGAAAATACTTGAAGCATTTTCTTTAATTCACAGTTGAAACCATTTGCTGTGAATTTTCAATGGTAGAGAAAACTCATTACCAGATGAATATTTCCTTTAGGAGATGGAAGAGTGAACCATCAATACAAGATTTCTTTTGTCTAATAGCTTTTGTAAAAAGCAAAAACAACCAAAAGATAAAAACAAGTAATTTTAATAAGAGTAACCAAATACAATTATGGCCTAAACTTAATCCAACAATTTTCAAATGTTATGAGCAATGAAAAAACTAAAGATCTTCAAGTGAAGCAACAAAACCTTGAAAATTATTTTTGCTACCCTGAACCTGAAGATAAGTTAACTGAGTTTATGTCCCTAGGTTCCTTTTTATATAATGGAGCAATATGGGAGTGTATGTCTGTTAGGAAGAAATTAGAAAAATAGGGAAAGCGTGCAAAGGGAGTGATTGTCTTCGATATAAGCCAAGACTGCAGGGTTGCCCAATTATTTAAATAGGCCTTGCATATCTCCTTTGGGAATGGGATGCATCTTCAAGTAGTATGAGTTGCAGTATAGAAATACTAAGAACTTCTAAGACGAGGTAACAAAGCACAATTATTCAATTAAATGACATATATTTCTTCAGTTGATTTAGTATTCCAATCTTCACTCAGGCCTTAGAAAGATAAATAAAATATGAAATACCCAGCTCTAAAATTTATTCTAAATTGCTAAGATTAATAGCTAACAAAAGAAATTGCCCACAGTGTATTTGCCCCAAAGAGCTGTCTGAACAATTTCTGAAGACAGCATAATGAAAAGAAAAAAAGTATATGGATAGTCAAAATATACCAATTAAGGAGGGGAGGAGAAAAACAAAAGTTGAATATAACAAGGAAGAAAGATACTCAGCTATAAAATAATAAAATAGATAAAGGGTAATGATATGGTTAGGCTTTGTGTTCCCACCCAGATCTTATCTTGAATTGTAATCCTTATAATTCCAGTGATCCACATGGGTCAAGGGTAGGACCAGGTGGAGATAATTGAATCATGGGCCCTGTTTTCCCCATGCTTTTCTCATAATAGTGAGTGAGTTCGCATGAGATCTGATGGTTTTATAAGGGCCTCTTCCTTCTTTGCTCGGCACTTCTCCTTCCTGCTGCCTTGTGAAGAAGGTGCCTTGCTTCCCCTTTCCCTTCTACCATGATTCTAAGTTTCCTCTTGATCAGCAGTCCAATGCTTTACCTCCGACCTATACGCCCTCCATATGATTGTAAATTTCCTGAGGACTCCCCCCAGTCATGCTGAACTGTGAGTCAATTAATCCTCTTTCCTTTATAAATTACCCAGTCCCAGACAGTGTGAAAACGGACTAATACAGGTAATTATCCCAGTTGTTTTGCTCTGTAGAAGTACCTGATAAAATTATAAATGTTTAAATATGTAA
Organism: Rhinopithecus roxellana; assembly: GCF_007565055.1. NCBI lineage: Eukaryota > Metazoa > Chordata > Mammalia > Primates > Cercopithecidae > Rhinopithecus > Rhinopithecus roxellana. Next base: position 101,037,066 of record NC_044563.1, on the reverse strand, counting down.
CACAATGATAACTGGACTTCCATTTAGTACTGTGTGTACTGACTACTCTGAAGAATACTCTGGAACAAAGTTATATCTGGTATAAATTACAGTCCATCTGTGCTCTGACAGGAAATCTAGTAGCCTCTCAGCAAGCAGACAGAAAATAGTTGACACAGAAGAGTAGTAAGCATTGAGCTAACGCAAAGCCATAGATTTGTCTGGTTGGTTTTGGAAAGAAAATGCACTGCATATAGAACATAAACCTTGGCAAGGGACGAGTGGTTTTTCTTAACCTGAGACCTCAAGGTAAGCCAGTAACCTGAAAGGTGCTCAGATGGTCACAGGTTAATAGGATTATTTGACTCGGGGAAGCAAATGCAAATCCTCTGTGCAGAAAACTAACTCCAAGGTTGGCCCTCAAGATGCTCACACATAAAGATGAACTAAATATGATCTTCAAATCAGAGATCACGTGGTTCTGAAATAAATTAGCTATAATGAGTAACAGTTGGCAGAAACAACACTCAGAAGTTTTAGTTTCCAATCCCAAATAATTTTAGATATCGGGATAACCAATAACAGTATATAACATTTTGACATTCAGTGGGTAACTAGAAATAAAACTAATTTAGGAGAGAAGAATGTATGAGTGATAAAGATTTCATTTTCCTGAAAAATATGTAGTTTTTTTTTTTTAAATAAACCTTTTGAAAAGAAGGAATAAACAAGTATGCCTGGGGCAGAAATTTGAGGAATAATCAGAAGAGTATGGTGTTGCCAAAATCAAGGGGGAAATTCTAAGAGGAAAGTTGTGGTCAATAGTGTCATGAAGTAAAAACTCAAACATATAGGCAGGCCACCAAATTTAATACTGAAGTCGTTTTAATCTTCTTCTCTTGTCTGTGCAGAGGCTCCTGTATTTGCCAGTCAAAGCAGCCACAGTAGGAAAGTATAAGAATGAGAAATTATTGAATTTTCCTTTTCAAAATTACTGATAGAAGAAAAGGAAAACAAAAACATGAAAAATTATATATGTTATTCCAAGTCATTAGAGGAAATTTTGATGTTATTTAGCCATGATATTGCTTTGCTCTGCAAAGGTATGATCTTTATTCATTTGTCCTATAGCGTCTTTTCAAGGCCAGTCTCTTTTACTTTTATTCCCAAAGGATAGTTGTGGCTCTACCCAGTGCTCATAAGTAGTTGTCACAACAACCAGGAGCTCTGTCAACACAGGTCTTTTTGTTTTAGAAGTCAATTTAAGGCAGAAAGTCAATACCATAGTTTCTAAAGACAATTTTCATTGAATTGCCCATTGCTGACGTTTTTCTTTTCAACCTCTTTTCCTTCAGATCGATTTTTAAACTCTCTTTTTATTTCAAAACTCTTGAAATGAAATAATTGCATTAAGTTGGGTGCACTTTTCTAAAACTGAAAGGAAAATAAATACGAAAAGTCAACTGGGAGTTCATTTAAAAGGATCATCAGCCCACCAACAGAACTGACATTTCTCAGAGAAAACACGAGAATGTTTTAGGTGGTTAATCCTGACAAAAATTGAGGAAAAATATATATTGCTAATCCATTACTGGTATCATTTCTGGAATATGAATGAATGTTAAATATCAAAAAGTAAAGCACTATTTAAATATTAAGGACATCTTGTAGAGAATTACTGAGAGAATACATTTTTCCCTCGTATGTAGTGTTATCTAAATCAATCTCCAGGACTACACTGTCATGTTTCTAAGCAAGGGATTCAGGAGACCTAAAATGACAGCTTTCATTTAATATTGTGACAGAAGAGTTCATCTCAAAAACACTGTACACTTTTCTTGGGCCTACATTTTTCTATGCTTCCTTTCTAACTATTCTTTTAACATTTGAGATTGCGGGGCTAAGTTTTGTTTTAATACCTACTGAACAACAACAACAAAAAGCTTCCATGGTACTAAACCACATTAGATGAATGATTGAATATGCCTGATTATTAATATATAGCAATATCACCTCTGAAGTACATATTGTCATTTTAGAGTTGCAAGAACTAAATTTTAGTGCATATTCTCAAAGAATATTACTAGATATTATAATTTAAATATTTTAATGAAAGTAGTACTTGACTCATTTTATGTACTGAACAAATGTTTGTCTTTTGTGTGTCAGGCAATGTGATAGATGCTTCTGATAAAATAGAAGAGAAGACCAGCAAGGCCCTTGCCCCAATAGAATTTAAACTCTAATCAATATGAATTAATAAATTTTCTGTAGGTTTCCAAAGTTATTTGGAATCTGCAGATAATAGTGAGAGAATGAATGAACATAGGTGTGCATAAATGTGTATTCAGGTAATGAAAAATCATTATTCCACCAATTTGAAAACATTATCTGTCTTTAGTATTTAGCTATAATCTACAATCTATTTACAGTTAGCTGGTGGACAAATATTTATATAACATCACTTATAATGAAAAGGAAACTGTACTAAGTGCTGCAGGAACTATTAAAAGAAAGAAAGATGCAGCTCTCAGGGGACAGAAATAGATATTATATTATGCATGAATGGTACAAGTAGTAGCTGTCAATAGAATTTAAAGGAGGAAGCTGTTGTTTTAGGTAGGATGAAGAGAGCAGTTTTTAAAAAAAGAAGTGGGATTTGATGTGTCTCTTTAAGAATGGGTAGAATTTCAGTACTTGGAGAGAAAAACAATAGCTGTATGTGGATAAAAAGGAGGATAGAAAGGCATTATTTCCCCTAATAATTTTATATTTTGTGGATGAACAAAAATTGAACACTAAGTTTTAACAGGAATTTTGTGAAATTATGTATTTCCTTGAATATGTTTAAATTGAAATGTTTTTAATTATCAGTTTAAATAGAATTAAGATGTATAATTTTTAAAGATTCTTAATATTGATGTCATTAAATGGGATTGTTATATCATTTTCATAAATATGGCCAATGGAATTCAAAGGCATAAGCAACTTGATAATCACTATTTTGTATTTAAAAAAATGGTTATGTTTATCTTTAACAGTCAGAAATTATAAATTATTTTTCTCCATGAACTCAAATTTTCACTTCACTTTCCCCTGCAGGATTCTAGATTAATGTAACATATTTCATTCTTGAAATTCTTTTGTTGACATCCTACCTTTCATGGTTCTCAGTAGTTCTGTAGAATTTACTTTGACCATTAGACTCTAAATCTTAATACTTCTGAATTATATAATCATTATAACATAAATACACAATTGATGAAAACTATATACATTTATATTTAAATTGTGACAAGTTAATAACAAAATATTATTTGTAATACATCTGTTAATGAGATAAATGAGGCTTATTTTGCTAAATTCAGTACCATGGATAAATATTAATTATTGTTAGGAAAAGATATGTATCAGTATTAATTCTATCTTTTTTTATAAATGTGAGTGCTGAAGAAAAATTATTTACACGAATAAGTAAATGAACATAAAAAGTGTTTTAAAATAGCAATGCCACTTAACTTTTTGAAATCCTTCAGTATTACATATTAAAATTTGATAGAGATTTATCATCAAAAGTCATTTTTAGTTATCAATCAGATTACACTCAAGGCTCACACATGAAAAGACTCAAGAGGTTGAGAAGTAATGCGTTTCTTCTATAAAATATAAAAACAGTAATTGTAAGAGAAAGTTAATTGGGAATTGGGAAATGATAAAGGAAAATCTGTATATCTAATATGGATATGTTATCATGTAGGAATTTTAGAAAAAAATAACTGTTCACTGAGGCTCCGAAAACTGATTTCCTTAAAGCTATTCTTACCAATACTATAAAGTCCTTGAAATGCCTTTGTAAACCTAAGGGAGTGCCCATTCTTGAGTTTGAAGCCCATGAGAAGAGCAGCATATTATGGGACCATATAGCCTTGGTGTAGTGAGTCATTTCAAGAGACTTAGTGAAGGAAAAACTTGAAGTCTGAGGAATTGAGCAAATAAAGTTCGAGTTAGGAGAAAAAGTAATTCTCAAGACAGCGGGTGGTTGCACTTGCAGGTCTAGTAGGTGAGCAAGAACCTTATGTACTGTAAGAAGGAATTGTAAGAAGTTTTGTGCCATCTGAGGTAGAGTGTATAAGACAGAGCGTGTTGAATAATGTCCCTAGAGAGGTGTTTGGAAACAAATGAAGTCAGCCTTGGAAGTTAGGCTATGAAATACAGACTTACCTTTGGACAGTGGTAAACTACTAAAATGTTTTTAACAGTTATTTTGTTTTTGTCTTTTTAAGACTTTCTTGCGGCAATAAGGAAACTACATTCCAGGGGAATATGAGATAACAGGAAGATCTTTTAGCAGGTGCTAGGGGTTAAAAACAAAGAAAGGATAGTTGCTTGAAATGAGCTGACAGCAAAGAAGATGGAAACAATTAAGTTTGAGGAATATGAAGGATATAAAATTGCCCAACATAAAAATTAATAGTGGAGGGTGAGGAAAATTAATTTTTTTCCAGATATTATTGAGAAGTCAAAATGAGACCAGATATGGAGCTTTGGATATAAGTTGAATGAATAGTGACTCTATTCCCTAAATATTTAGAAACATTTGACATTTTTTAATCAGTGAGAGTAATATGATAGAAATGGCATTCTATGAGCATTAACATTATTAGACTATGCCATTACGATTGAAGAGTCTGGAGGAAGTGAGTATATCTTGAACTGAGACTAGCATGAATTATGCTACATGCAAGGAGTAAAAGGACAGTTTTGATTCAGTGGGTGTTACAAAATAAAGCATGAAATGATACAAATTCAACCCTTCAGGATTTTTTTTTTTTTTTCTATTTTAATTATATGCTGGTCACTGCCTTTGCACAGAGCAATGAACAAGACACCTCTGTAACCTAATGAAGCTTAAGGTCTGGTGGATAAGAAAGCAATGAAATATATATGTGCATATATTTACAATGGCTATGTGTCTTATGAGAGAAATATTAATAAAAGTTGTCATGAGAACTGGTAACAAAAGGACTTAAATACTTTGGAGAAATGAGAAGGACAATTAAAGAAGTAAAAGAATGAGATGTACACTCAAAGATGCCCTAAATCGTCACAAAACAGAAGGGTCTAGTATTGCTAGACACACGGAAATTAGGAGCAGAGATTATTTTAAAGGAAAAAAATGGTTGATGTAGTTTTTGTTCTGTGTGAAGTGATATTAGTGAGTCAACATCGAAACATGCCATTAGATCAGCTGGATATGGAGGACTAGAGCTTAAAAATAGATAGATGCGAGTGTCTTCCAAATAAAGAATGTCGTGCAAAAACCAGGGACATGCAAACTTCAGAAAAGAATATAAAACTTTTAATGTAAACCAATATAAATTATTTAAAAATTGATTCTTCGTATATAAATATATTGTAGTAGACGGCACATTTCTCATGAATTTTTAAGAAGTACTGTTAACTTTGTTTTTATGTATCCAAACATTGTATTTTTCTATTCTTTTCAGGAAAGAAATATTTACTGTCTTTAAATATAAGGAGTATTGCAGTAAACAAACACATAAGGAATACTACAAGGAATAATTCATTTTTTATAAAGTTTAAACTTTAAATCAGGAAATTAGATATATCTTATGAAGCTTAAGATATTTAGAAAGAAGAAGTAGAAGGTAAAGTAAAAGACATCCTCTGGCCAACACGTATTAACTGATTGGACTTACCCTCCTGCCTAAAGCAATTTTTAAAAAGTTTATGAATATACGCCTGTAATCCCAGCACTTTGGGAGGCCGAGGTGGGCGGATCAGGAGGTAAGGAGATGGAGACCATCCTGGCTAACACGGTGAAACCCAGTCTCTACTAAAAATACAAAAAATTAGCCAGGCGTGGTGGCAGGCTCCTGTAGTCTCAGCTACTCGGGAGGCTGAGGCAGGAGAATGGCGTGAACCCGGGAGGCGGAGCTTGCAGCGAGCCGAGATCGCGCCACTGCACTCTAGCCTGGGCAATAGAGCAAGACTCTGTCTCAAAAAGCAAACAAACAAACAAAAAAACCCAAAACCTTTATGAATATAAGAACTAGTGATTTTCAGATACTGGAAATCAGGAAACTTAAAACAGTGAATCCTGAAAGAGGGAAAAGTCGAATTCTCATACTTCGCTAGTGAGAGTTTAAAGTGATATAGTCACTTTGGAATCATGTTATCAGTTTCTTACATAGTAAATACATATACCTCCCAAATGATCCATGCATTCCAGTCATAAGTCTTCTGTCAAGAAAAAAATAATGATAATAAAATGCCCATACGAAGATTTGTTGAAAATTATTTATTATAACAAGTTTATTTGTAATAGCCAAAAATTGTATTTTTCAAAATACTCCACAAGTTGGCAAAAATTTCTAGAGAAACTTCTTCAATTGTTTAACTGTCATGAATGAGCATTATATTGATGTGCCCTGGAAGAAATATTAACTCAACAAGTTTTCACTACTGTAAGTTGATTCTTAACTAGTCCCAACTAGTACGGTGATCAACAATTTGTAAATATTTGAAGTTTATTCATCCTTTTGAAAAACAAGACCGTACTAACGCCTTTGTTACTCAGC
>NC_044563.1:101011073-101030385 GCF_007565055.1 Rhinopithecus roxellana | reverse complement strand
CCTTTTTCCCTTTAATTTTCTTTCGGCTTTATCAGTATCTCATTTGCAGATTTCCAGAAACTGTCCTAAAAAACAGATCAAGAAGAGAAACGTGTACTCTGTGAGTTGCATTCACACATGGCAATGCAGTTTCTCAAAACTTTCTCTTTAGTTATTATGTGAGGATTTCCTTAGCACCATGGGCCCCATAAGGCTCCCAAATATCACTTTGCAGATTCCACGAAAAGAGTGTAGCAAACTGCTTCTTGAGCAGAGTTGTAAATCTGTGAGATGAACTCACAGATCAGAAAGAAGTTTTCTCAAGAAAGCTTCTTTCACGTTTTGAGGATGAAATTTTTCCTTTATCAGCGTAGGCCTCCATTGTGGATCCAAAGAACCCTTCTCAGATTCCTCAAAGACATGTGTAATGGACTGCTCCACAAACATAGTGTAACTCTGTGAGATGAATTCACACATCACCAAAGAATTTCTAAGAAAGCTTCTTCCTTGTTTTTCATCTGTGGATAGTTCCTTTGTCACTGTAATGTTCATTGCGCTATAAGTACTATTGCATATTGCCAGAACGTGTGCTAACAAAAGATCACAGAAGAGAAACGTGTAACTCCTGGAGTTGCATTCACACATGGCAATGCAGTTTCTCAGAAAGCTTCTCTAGTTAGTATGTGTGAGATATTTCCCTTATCACCATGGGCCCCAATAGGCTCCCAATATCACTTTGCAGATTCCACGAAAAGAGTGTTAGCAACTGCTTCTTGAGGCAAGAGGTGTGTAACTCTGTGAGATGAACTCACAGATCAGAAAGAGTTTCGTCAAAAGCTTCTTTCACGTTTTGAACGATGAATTTCCTTTATCACGTAGCCTCAATGTGATCCAAAGAAGCCCTTCTCAGATCCTCAAAGACAGTGTTAATGACGGCTCCACGAACATAATGTAACTCTGTGAGATGAATCAACATCACCAAGAAGTTTCTAAGAAAGCTTCTTTCTTGTTTTCATCTGTGATATTTCCTTTGTCACTGTAATGTTCATTGCGCTATGAAGTATCTAATTGCAGATTTCCAGAAAACTGTGCTAACAACAGATCACAGAAGAAACGTGTAACCTGTGAGTTGCATCACACATGGCAATGCAGTTTCTTCAGAAAGCTTCTCTTTAGTTATTATGTGAGGATATTCCCCTTACCACAGGGGCCCCAATATGCTCCCAAATACACTTTGCAGAGTTCACGAAAGAGTGTTAGCAAACTGCTTCTTGAGGCAGAGGTTGTAACTCTGTGAGATGGAACTCACAGATCAGAAAGAGTTCTCAGAAAGCTTCTTTCACGTTTGAACCGGATGAAATTTCCTTATCAGCGTAGCTCAATGTGATCCAGAAGCCCCTTCTCAGATCCTCAAAGACAGTGTTAATGGACTGCCCACGAAACATAAGTGTAACTCGTGTGAGATGAATTCACACATCACCAAGAAGTTTCTAAGAAAGACTTCTTTCTTGTTTTCATCTGTGGATATTTCTTTGCACTGTAATGTTTCATTGCTATGAAGTATCTATTGCAGATTTCCAGAAAACTGTGCTAACAAACAGATCACAGCAAGAGAAAGCGTGTAACTCTGTGAGTTGCATTCACACATGGCAATGCAGTTTCTCAAAACTTCTCTTTAGTTATTATGTGAGAGATTCCCTTATCACCATGGGCCCCAATAGGCTCCCAATAAATTTGCAGATTCCACGAAAAGAGTGTTAGCAAACTGCTCTTGAGGCAGAGGTTGTAACCTGTGAGATGAACTCAAGATCAGAAAGAAGTTTCTCCAGAAGCTTCTTTCACGTTTTGACGATGAAATTTCCTTATCAGCGTAGGCCCTATGTGATCCAAAGAAGCCCTTCCAGATGTCCTCAAAGACAGTGTTATGGACTGCTCAACGAACATAAGTGTAACTCTGTGAGATGAATCACACATCACCAAGAAGTTTTCTAGAAGATTCTTTCTTGTTTTCATCTGTGGATATTTCTTTGTCACTGTAATGTTCATTGTCGCTATGAAGTATCTAATTGCAGATTTCCAGTAAAACTGTTGCTACACAACAGATCACAGAAGAACGTGTAACTCTGTGAGTTGCATTCACATGGCATGCAGTTTCTCAGAAAGCTTCTCTTTAGGTTATGTGAGGATATTTCCCTTATCACCATGGGCCCAATAGGCTCCCAAATCACTTTGGCAGATTCCATCAAAAAAGAGTGTTAGCAAACTGCTCTTGAGGCAGAGGTTGTACACTCTGTGAGATAACCACAGATCAGAAAGAGTTTCTCAGAAAGCTTCTTTCACGTTTGAACGGATGAAATTCCTTATCACGCGTAGGCCTCATGTGATCCAAAGAAGCCCCTTCTCAGATCTCAAGACAGTGTTAATGGAACTGCTCCACGAAACAAAGTGTAACTCTGTGAGATATTCACACATCACAAAGAGTTTCTCTAAGAAAGCTTCTTTCTGTTTTCTTCTGTGGATTCCTTTGTCACGTAATGTTTCTTGCGCGAAGTATCTAATTGCAGATTTCAGAAAACTGTCTAACAACAGATCAAAAAAGAGAACGTGTACTCTGTGAGTTGCATTCACACATGGCAATGCAGTTTCTCAGAAAGCTTCTCTTTAGTTATTATGTGAGGATATTTCCCTTATCACCATGGGCCCCAATAGGCTCCCAAATATCACTTTGCAGATTCCACGAAAAGAGTGTTAGCAAACTGCTTCTTGAGGCAGGTTGTAACTCTGTGAGATGAACTCACAGATCAGAAAGAAGTTTCTCAGAAAGCTTCTTACACGTTTTGAACGGATGAAATTTCCTTTATCAGCATGGGCCTCAATGTGATCCAAAGAAGCCCTTCTCAGATTCCTCAAAGACAGTGTTAATGGACTGCTCCACGAAACATAAGTGTAACTCTGTGAGATGAATTCACACATCACCAAGAAGTTTCTAAGAAAGCTTCTTTCTGTTTTCATCTGTGGATATTTCCTTTGTCACTGTAATGTTCATTGCGCTATGAAGTATCTAATTGCAGATTTCCAGAAAACTGTGCTAACAACAGATCACAGAAGAGAAACGTGTAACTCTGTGAGTTGCATTCACACATGGCAATGCAGTTTCTCAGAAAGCTTCTCTTTAGTTATTATGTGAGGATATTTCCCTTATCACCATGGGCCCCAATAGGCTCCCAAATATCACTTTGCAGATTCCACGAAAAGAGTGTTAGCAAACTGCTTCTTGAGGCAGAGGTTGTAACTCTGTGAGATGAACTCACAGATCAGAAAGAAGTTTCTCAGAAAGCTTCTTTCACGTTTTGAACGGATGAAATTTCCTTTATCAGCGTAGGCCTCAATGTGATCCAAAGAAGCCCTTCTCAGATTCCTCAAAGACAGTGTTAATGGACTGCTCCACGAAACATAAGTGTAACTCTGTGAGATGAATTCACACATCACCAAGAAGTTTCTAAGAAAGCTTCTTTCTTGTTTCATCTGTGGATATTCCTTTGTCACTGTAATGTTCATTGCGCTATGAAGTATCTAATTGCAGATTTCCAGAAAACTGTGCTAACAAACAGATCACAGAAGAGAAACGTGTAACTCTGTGAGTTGCATTCACACATGGCAATGCAGTTTCTCAGAAAGCTTCTCTTTAGTTATTATGTGAGGATATTTCCTTATCACCATGGGCCCCAATAGGCTCCCAAATATCACTTTGCAGATTCCACGAAAAGAGTGTTAGCAAACTGCTTCTTGAGGCAGAGGTTGTAACTCTGTGAGATGAACTCACAGATCAGAAAGAAGTTTCTCAGAAAGCTTCTTTCACGTTTTGAACGGATGAAATTTCCTTTATCAGCGTAGGCCTCAATGTGATCCAAAGAAGCCCTTCTCAGATTCCTCAAAGACAGTGTTAATGGACTGCTCCACGAAACATAAGTGTAACTCTGTGAGATGAATTCACACATCACCAAGAAGTTTCTAAGAAAGCTTCTTTCTTGTTTTCATCTGTGGATATTCCTTTGTCACTGTAATGTTCATTGCGCTATGAAGTATCTAATTGCAGATTTCCAGAAAACTGTGCTAACAAAAGATCACAGAAGAGAAACGTGTAACTCTGTGAGTTGCATTCACATGGCAATGCAGTTTCTCAGAAAGCTTCTCTTTAGTTATTATGTGAGGATATTTCCCTTATCACCATGGGCCCCAATAGGCTCCCAAATATCACTTTGCAGATTCCACGAAAAGAGTGTTAGCAAACTGCTTCTTGAGGCAGAGGTTGTAACTCTGTGAGATGAACTCACAGATCAGAAAGAAGTTTCTCAGAAAGCTTCTTTCACGTTTTGAACGGATGAAATTTCCTTTATCAGCGTAGGCCTCAATGTGATCCAAAGAAGCCCTTCTCAGATTCCTCAAAGACAGTGTTAATGGACTGCTCCACGAAACATAAGTGTAACTCTGTGAGATGAATTCACACATCACCAAGAAGTTTCTAAGAAAGCTTCTTTCTTGTTTTCATCTGTGGATATTTCCTTTGTCACTGTAATGTTCATTGCGCTATGAAGTATCTAATTGCAGATTTCCAGAAAACTGTGCTAACAAACAGATCTCAGAAGAGAAACGTGTAACTCTGTGAGTTGCATTCACACATGGCAATGCAGTTTCTCAGAAAGCTTCTCTTTAGTTATTATGTGAGGATATTTCCCTTATCACCATGGGCCCCAATAGGCTCCCAAATATCACTTTGCAGATTCCACGAAAAGAGTGTTAGCAAACTGCTTCTTGAGGCAGAGGTTGTAACTCTGTGAGATGAACTCACAGATCAGAAAGAAGTTTCTCAGAAAGCTTCTTTCACGTTTTGAACGGATGAAATTTCCTTTATCAGCGTAGGCCTCAATGTGATCCAAAGAAGCCCTTCTCAGATTCCTCAAAGACAGTGTTAATGGACTGCTCCACGAAACATAAGTGTAACTCTGTGAGATGAATTCACACATCACCAAGAAGTTTCTAAGAAAGCTTCTTTCTTGTTTTCATCTGTGGATATTTCCTTTGTCACTGTAATGTTTTGCGCTATGAAGTATCTAATTGCAGATTTCCAGAAAACTGTGCTAACAAACAGATCACAGAAGAGAAACGTGTAACTCTGTGAGTTGCATTCACACATGGCAATGCAGTTTCTCAGAAAGCTTCTCTTTAGTTATTATGTGAGGATATTTCCCTTATCACCATGGGCCCCAATAGGCTCCCAAATATCACTTTGCAGATTCCACGAAAAGAGTGTTAGCAAACTGCTTCTTGAGGCAGAGGTTGTAACTCTGTGAGATGAACTCACAGATCAGAAAGAAGTTTCTCAGAAAGCTTCTTTCACGTTTTGAACGGATGAAATTTCCTTTATCAGCGTAGGCCTCAATGTGATCCAAAGAAGCCCTTCTCAGATTCCTCAAAGACAGTGTTAATGGACTGCTCCACGAAACATAAGTGTAACTCTGTGAGATGAATTCACACATCACCAAGAAGTTTCTAAGAAAGCTTCTTTCTTGTTTTCATCTGTGGATATTTCCTTTGTCACTGTAATGTTCATTGCGCTATGAAGTATCTAATTGCAGATTTCCAGAAAACTGTGCTAACAAACAGATCACAGAAGAGAAACGTGTAACTCTGTGAGTTGCATTCACACATGGCAATGCAGTTTCTCAGAAAGCTTCTCTTTAGTTATTATGTGAGGATATTTCCTTATCACCATGGGCCCCAATAGGCTCCCAAATATCACTTTGCAGATTCCACGAAAAGAGTGTTAGCAAACTGCTTCTTGAGGCAGAGGTTGTAACTCTGTGAGATGAACTCACAGATCAGAAAGAAGTTTCTCAGAAAGCTTCTTTCACGTTTTGAACGGATGAAATTTCCTTTATCAGCGTAGGCCTCAATGTGATCCAAAGAAGCCCTTCTCAGATTCCTCAAAGACAGTGTTAATGGACTGCTCCACGAAACATAAGTGTAACTCTGTGAGATGAATTCACACATCACCAAGAAGTTTCTAAGAAAGCTTCTTTCTTGTTTTCATCTGTGGATATTCCTTTGTCACTGTAATGTTCATTGCGCTATGAAGTATCTAATTGCAGATTTCCAGAAAACTGTGCTAACAAACAGATCACAGAAGAGAAACGTGTAACTCTGTGAGTTGCATTCACACATGGCAATGCAGTTTCTCAGAAAGCTTCTCTTTAGTTATTATGTGAGGATATTTCCCTTATCACCATGGGCCCCAATAGGCTCCCAAATATCACTTTGCAGATTCCACGAAAAGAGTGTTAGCAAACTGCTTTTGAGGCAGAGGTTGTAACTCTGTGAGATGAACTCACAGATCAGAAAGAAGTTTCTCAGAAAGCTTCTTTCACGTTTTGAACGGATGAAATTTCCTTTATCAGCGTAGGCCTCAATGTGATCCAAAGAAGCCCTTCTCAGATTCCTCAAAGACAGTGTTAATGGACTGCTCCACGAAACATAAGTGTAACTCTGTGAGATGAATTCACACATCACCAAGAAGTTTCTAAGAAAGCTTCTTTCTTGTTTTCTTCTGTGGATATTCCTTGTCACTGTAATGTTCATTGCGCTATGAAGTATCTAATTGCAGATTTCAGAAAAACTGTGCTAACAAACAGATCAAGAAGAGAAAACGTGTAACTCGTGAGTTGCTTCACATTGGCAATGCAGTTTCTCAGAAAGCTTCTCTTAGTTATTATGTGAGGATATTTCCCTTATCACCATGGGCCCCAATAGGCTCCCAATATCACTTTGCAGATTCCACGAAAAGAGTGTTAGCAAACTGCTTCTTGAGGCAGAGGTTGTAACTCTGTGAGATGAACTCACAGATCAGAAAGAAGTTTCTCAGAAAGCTTCTTTCACGTTTTGAACGGATGAAATTTCCTTTATCAGCGTAGGCCTCAATGTGATCCAAAGAAGCCCTTCTCAGATTCCTCAAAGACAGTGTTAATGGACTGCTCCACGAAACATAAGTGTAACTCTGTGAGATGAATTCACACATCACCAAGAAGTTTCTAAGAAAGCTTCTTTCTTGTTTTCATCTGTGGATATTTCCTTTGTCACTGTAATGTTCATTGCGCTATGAAGTATAATTGCAGATTTCCAGAAAAACTGTGCTAACAAACAGATCACAGAAGAGAACGTGTAACTCTGTGAGTTGCATTCACACATGGCAATGCAGTTTCTCAGAAAGCTTCTCTTTAGTTATTATGTGAGGATATTTCCCTTATCACCATGGGCCCCAATAGGCTCCCAAATATCACTTTGCAGATTCCACGAAAAGAGTGTTAGCAAACTGCTCTTGAGGCAGAGGTTGTAACTCTGTGAGATGAACTCACAGATCAGAAAGAAGTTTCTCCGAAAGCTTCTTTCACGTTTTGAAACGGATGAAATTTCCTTTATCAGCGTAGGCCTCAATGTGATCCAAAGAAGCCCTTCTCAGATTCCTCAAAGACAGTGTAATGGACTCGCTCCACGAAACATAGTGTAACTCTGTAGATGAATTCACACCATCACCAAGAATTTTCACGTTTTGAACGGATGAAATTTCCTTTATCAGCGTAGGCCTCAATGTGATCCAAAGAAGCCCTTCTCAGATTCCTCAAAGACAGTGTTAATGGACTGCTCCACGAAACATAAGTAACTCTGTGAGATGAATTCACACATCACCAAGAAGTTTCTAAGAAAGCTTCTTTCTTGTTTTCATCTGTGGATATTTCCTTGTCACTGTAATGTTCATTGCGCTAGTTGGCGTAGGCCTCAATGTGATCCAAAGAAGCCCTTCTCAGATTCCTCAAAGACAGTGTTAATGGACTGCTCCACGAAACATAAGTGTAACTCTGTGAGATGAATTCACACATCACCAAGAAGTTTCTAAGAAAGCTTCTTTCTTGTTTTCATCTGTGGATATTTCCTTGTCACTGTAATGTTCATTGCGCTATGAAGTATCTAATTGCAGATTTCCAGAAAACTGTGCTAACAAACAGATCACAGAAGAGAAACGTGTAACTCTGTGAGTTGCATTCACACATGGCATTGCAGTTTCTCAGAAAGCTTCTCTTTAGTTATTATGTGAGGATATTTCCCTTATCACCATGGGCCCCAATAGGCTCCCAAATATCACTTTGCAGATTCCACGAAAGAGTGTTAGCAAACTGCTTCTTGAGGCAGAGGTTGTAACTCTGTGAGATGAACTCACAGATCAGAAAGAAGTTTCTCAGAAAGCTTCTTTCACGTTTTGAACGGATGAAATTTCCTTTATCAGCGTAGGCCTCAATGTGATCCAAAGAAGCCCTTCTCAGATTCCTCAAAGACAGTGTTAATGGACTGCTCCACGAAACATAAGTGTAACTCTGTGAGATGAATTCACACATCACCAAGAAGTTTCTAAGAAAGCTTCTTTCTTGTTTTCATCTGTGGATATTTCCTTTGTCACTGTAATGTTCATTGCGCTATGAAGTATCTAATTGCAGATTTCCAGAAAACTGTGCTAACAAACAGATCACAGAAGAGAAACGTGTAACTCTGTGAGTTGCATTCACACATGGCAATGCAGTTTCTCAGAAAGCTTCTCTTTAGTTATTATGTGAGGATATTTCCCTTATCACCATGGGCCCCAATAGGCTCCCAAATATCACTTTGCAGATTCCACGAAAAGAGTGTTAGCAAACTGCTTCTTGAGGCTTGTCTCTGTGAGATGAACTCACAGATCAGAAAGAAGTTTCTCAGAAAGCTTCTTTCACGTTTTGAACGGATGAAATTTCCTTTATCAGCGTAGGCCTCAATGTGATCCAAAGAAGCCCTTCTCAGATTCCTCAAAGACAGTGTTAATGGACTGCTCCACGAAACATAAGTGTAACTCTGTGAGATGAATTCACACATCACCAAGAAGTTTCTAAGAAAGCTTCTTTCTTGTTTTCATCTGTGGATATTCCTTTGTCACTGTAATGTTCATTGCGCTATGAAGTATCTAATTGCAGATTTCCAGAAAACTGTGCTAACAACAGATCACAGAAGAGAAACGTGTAACTCTGTGAGTTGCATTCACACATGGCAATGCAGTTTCTCAGAAAGCTTCTCTTTAGTTATTATGTGAGGATATTTCCCTTATCACCATGGGCCCCAATAGGCTCCAAAATATCACTTTGCAGATTCCACGAAAAGAGTGTTAGCAAACTGCTTCTTGAGGCAGAGGTTGTAACTCTGTGAGATGAACTCACAGATCAGAAAGAAGTTTCTCAGAAAGCTTCTTTCACGTTTTGAACGGATGAAATTTCCTTTATCAGCGTAGGCCTCAATGTGATCCAAAGAAGCCCTTCTCAGATTCCTCAAAGACAGTGTTAATGGACTGCTCCACGAAACATAAGTGTAACTCTGTGAGATGAATTCACACATCACCAAGAAGTTTCTAAGAAAGCTTCTTTCTGTTTTCTCTGTGGATATTTCCTTTGTCACTGTAATGTTCTTCGCATGAAGTATCTAATTGCAGATTTCCAGAAAACTGTGCTAACAAACAGATCACAGAGAGAAACGTGTAATCTGTGAGTTGCATTCACACATGGCAATGCAGTTTCTCTCGCAGCTTCTTTAGTTATTGATGGATATTTTCCCTTATCACCATGGGCCCCAATAGGCTCCCAATATCACTTTGCAGATTCCACGAAAAGAGTGTTAGCAAACTGCTTCTTGAGGCAGAGGTTGTAACTCTGTGAGACAGATCAGAAAGAAGTTTCTCAGAAAGCTTCTTTCACGTTTTGAACGGATGAAATTTCCTTTATCAGCGTAGGCCTCAATGGATCCAAAGAAGCCCTTCTCAGATTCCTCAAAGACATGGTTATGGACTGCTCCACGAAACATAAGTGTAACTCTGTGAGATGAATTCACACATCACCAAGAAGTTTCTAAGAAAGCTTCTTTCTTGTTTTCATTGTGGATATTTCCTTTGTCACTGTAATGTTCATTGCGCTATGAAGTATCTAATGCAGATTTCCAGAAACTGTGCTAACAAACAGATCACAGAAGAGAAACGTGTAACTCTGAGTTGCATTCACACATGGCAATGCAGTTTCTCAGAAAGCTTCTCTTTAGTTATTATGTGAGGATATTTCCCTTATCACCATGGGCCCCAATAGGCTCCCAAATATCACTTTGCAGATTCCACGAAAAGAGTGTTAGCAACTGCTTCTTGAGGCAGAGGTGTAACTCTGTGAGATGAACTCACAGATCAGAAAGAAGTTTCTCAGAAAGCTTCTTTCACGTTTGAACGGATGAAATTTCCTTTATCAGCGTAGCCTCAATGTGATCCAAAGAAGCCCTTCTCAGATTCCTCAAAGACAGTGTTAATGGACTGCTCCACGAAACATAAGTGTAACTCTGTGAGATGAATTCACACATCACCAAGAAGTTTCTAAGAAAGCTTCTTTCTTTGTTTTCATCTGTGGATATTCCTTGTCACTGTAATTTCATTGCGCTATGAAGTATCTAATTGCAGATTTCCAGAAAAGTGCTAACAAACAGATCACAGAAGAGAAACGTGGAACTCTGTGAGTTGCATTCACACATGGCAATGCAGTTTCTCAGAAAGCTTCTCTTTAGTTTTATATGTGGAGGAATTTCCCTTATCACCATGGGCCCCAATAGGCTCCCAAATATCACTTTGCAGATTCCACGAAAAGAGTGTTAGCAAACGGTCGCTTCTTGAGGCAGAGGTTGTAACTCTGTGAGATGAACTCACAGATCAGAAAGAAGTTTCTCAGAAAGCTTCTTCACGTTTTGAACGGATGAAATTTCCTTTATCAGCGTAGGCCTCAATGTGATCCAAAGAAGCCCTTCTCAGATTCCTCAAAGACAGTGTTAATGACGCTCCACGAAACATAAGTGTAACTCTGTGAGATGAATTCACACATCACCAAGAAGTTTCTAAGAAAGCTTCTTTCTTGTTTTCTCTGTGGATATTTCCTTTGTCACTGTAATGTTCTTTGCGCTATGAAGTATCTAATTGGCAGATTTCCAGAAAACTGTGCTAACAAACAGATCACAGAAGAGAAACGTGTAACTCTGTGAGTTGCATTCACACATGGCAATGCAGTTTCTCAGAAAGCTTCTCTTTAGTTATTATGTGAGGATATTTCCCTTATCACCATGGGCCCCAATAGGCTCCCAAATATCACTTTGCAGATTCCACGAAAAGAGTGTTAGCAAACTGCTTCTTGAGGCAGAGGTTGTAACTCTGTGAGATGAACTCACAGATCAGAAGAAGTTTCTAGAAAGCTTCTTTCTCATTTTTATTGAGAAGATGTTTCCATTGGCCCCATTGTTTTCAAAGGGATCGGGAATATCTGTTCAGATTCCACACAAATAGGGCTAGGCCACGGCCCCACGAAATACAGCTGCAACTTAGTGAGTTGAATTCACACATCACAAGCGGTTTCTCAGAAAGCTTCTTTTTTAGTAAGACGAGGTTATTTGTGGTCTTGGAGCGCCACCGTGTGTCCTATTGCAGATACTGCGAAAATTCTGCTAGGAAGTTTCTCAGTGGAAACAATGATGGACATCTGTGGGGTGAATTCACCCACACAAAGAAGTTTTTTGAGAAGGCTCTCTGCAGTTTCTCTGAGGATAGTTCCTTATTCAGCATGCGATTTAATGATATCCAAGACATCACATCTGAGATTCCTCAAAATGAGTGCTAGGAAACTCCTCCGAGAAGGGTGATAGAACACTGTGAAATGAATTCACATATCACAAAGCAGTTTCTCAGAAAGTTTGGTTCCCTTTCTCTTGAAGGATATTTCCTTTCTCCTTCTATTCTTCAAAGCTATCTGAAATATCACTTCTCGAATCCACGGAAACAGTCCTAAGAAACGGCTCCAAAAAACACTGGCGTAACTGTGAGTTGCATTCACACATGGCAATGCAGTTTCTCAGAAAGCTTCTCTTTAGTTATTATGTGAGGATATTTCCTTATCACCATGGGCCCCAATAGGCTCCCAAATATCACTTTGCAGATTCCACGAAAGAGGTGTTAGCAAACTGCTTCTTGAGGCAGAAGGTGTAACTCTGTGAGAGGACTCACAGATCAGAAAGAAGTTTCTCAGAAAGCTTCTTGCACGTTTTGAACGGATGAAAGTTTCCTTTATCAGCGTAGGCCTCATGTGATCAAAAAGAAGCCCTTCTCAGATTCCTCAAAGACAGTGTTAATGGACTGCTCCACGAAACATAAGTGTAACTCTGTGAGATGAATTCACACATCACCAAGAAGTTTCTAAGAAAGCTTCTTTCTTGTTTTCATCTGTGGATATTTCCTTTGTCACTGTAATGTTCATTGCGCTATGAAGTATCTAATTGCAGATTTCCAGAAAACTGTGCTAACAAAACTAGATCACAGAAGAGAAACGTGTAACTCTGTGAGTTGCATTCACACATGGCAATGCAGTTTCTCAGAAAGCTTCTCTTTAGTTATTATGTGAGGATATTTCCCTTATCACCATGGGCCCCAATAGGCTCCCAAATATCACTTTGCAGATTCCACGAAAAGAGTGTTAGCAAACTGCTTCTTGAGGCAGAGGTTGTAACTCTGTGAGATGAACTCACAGATCAGAAAGAAGTTTCTCAGAAAGCTTCTTTCACGTTTTGAACGGATGAAATTTCCTTTATCAGCGTAGGCCTCAATGTGATCCAAAGAAGCCCTTCTCAGATTCCTCAAAGACAGTGTTAATGGACTGCTCCACGAAACATAAGTGTAACTCTGTGAGATGAATTCACACATCACCAAGAAGTTTCTAAGAAAGCTTCTTTCTTGTTTTCATCTGTGGATATTTCCTTTGTCACTGTAATGTTCATTGCGCTATGAAGTATCTAATTGCAGATTTCCAGAAAACTGTGCTAACAAACAGATCACAGAAGAGAAACGTGTAACTCTGTGAGTTGCATTCACACATGGCAATGCAGTTTCTCAGAAAGCTTCTCTTTAGTTATTATGTGAGGATATTTCCCTTATCACCATGGGCCCCAATAGGCTCCCAAATATCACTTTGCAGATTCCACGAAAAGAGTGTTAGCAAACTGCTTCTTGAGGCAGAGGTTGTAACTCTGTGAGATGAACTCACAGATCAGAAAGAAGTTTCTCAGAAAGCTTCTTTCACGTTTTGAACGGATGAAATTTCCTTATCAGCGTAGGCCTCAATGTGATCCAAAGAAGCCCTTCTCAGATTCCTCAAAGACAGTGTTAATGGACTGCTCCACGAAACATAAGTGTAACTCTGTGAGATGAATTCACACATCACCAAGAAGTTTCTAAGAAAGCTTCTTTCTTGTTTTCATCTGTGGATATTTCCTTTGTCACTGTAATGTTCATTGCGCTATGAAGTATCTAATTGCAGATTTCCAGAAAACTGTGCTAACAAACAGATCACAGAAGAGAAACGTGTAACTCTGTGAGTTGCATTCACACATGGCAATGCAGTTTCTCAGAAAGCTTCTCTTTAGTTATTATGTGAGGATATTTCCCTTATCACCATGGGCCCCAATAGGCTCCCAAATATCACTTTGCAGATTCCACGAAAAGAGTGTTAGCAAACTGCTTCTTGAGGCAGAGGTTGTAACTCTGTGAGATGAACTCACAGATCAGAAAGAAGTTTCTCAGAAAGCTTCTTTCACGTTTTGAACGGATGAAATTTCCTTTATCAGCGTAGGCCTCAATGTGATCCAAAGAAGCCCTTCTCAGATTCCTCAAAGACAGTGTTAATGGACTGCTCCACGAAACATAAGTGTAACTCTGTGAGATGAATTCACACATCACCAAGAAGTTTCTAAGAAAGCTTCTTTCTTGTTTTCATCTGTGGATATTTCCTTTGTCACTGTAATGTTCATTGCGCTATGAAGTATCTAATTGCAGATTTCCAGAAAACTGTGCTAACAAACAGATCACAGAAGAGAAACGTGTAACTCTGTGAGTTGCATTCACACATGGCAATGCAGTTTCTCAGAAAGCTTCTCTTTAGTTATTATGTGAGGATATTTCCCTTATCACCATGGGCCCCAATAGGCTCCCAAATATCACTTTGCAGATTCCACGAAAAGAGTGTTAGCAAACTGCTTCTTGAGGCAGAGGTTGTAACTCTGTGAGATGAACTCACAGATCAGAAAGAAGTTTCTCAGAAAGCTTCTTTCACGTTTTGAACGGATGAAATTTCCTTTATCAGCGTAGGCCTCAATGTGATCCAAAGAAGCCCTTCTCAGATTCCTCAAAGACAGTGTTAATGGACTGCTCCACGAAACATAAGTGTAACTCTGTGAGATGAATTCACACATCACCAAGAAGTTTCTAAGAAAGCTTCTTTCTTGTTTTCATCTGTGGATATTTCCTTTGTCACTGTAATGTTCATTGCGCTATGAAGTATCTAATTGCAGATTTCCAGAAAACTGTGCTAACAAACAGATCACAGAAGAGAAACGTGTAACTCTGTGAGTTGCATTCACACATGGCAATGCAGTTTCTCAGAAAGCTTCTCTTTAGTTATTATGTGAGGATATTTCCCTTATCACCATGGGCCCCAATAGGCTCCCAAATATCACTTTGCAGATTCCACGAAAAGAGTGTTAGCAAACTGCTTCTTGAGGCAGAGGTTGTAACTCTGTGAGATGAACTCACAGATCAGAAAGAAGTTTCTCAGAAAGCTTCTTTCACGTTTTGAACGGATGAAATTTCCTTTATCAGCGTAGGCCTCAATGTGATCCAAAGAAGCCCTTCTCAGATTCCTCAAAGACAGTGTTAATGGACTGCTCCACGAAACATAAGTGTAACTCTGTGAGATGAATTCACACATCACCAAGAAGTTTCTAAGAAAGCTTCTTTCTTGTTTTCATCTGTGGATATTTCCTTTGTCACTGTAATGTTCATTGCGCTATGAAGTATCTAATTGCAGATTTCCAGAAAACTGTGCTAACAAACAGATCACAGAAGAGAAACGTGTAACTCTGTGAGTTGCATTCACACATGGCAATGCAGTTTCTCAGAAAGCTTCTCTTTAGTTATTATGTGAGGATATTTCCCTTATCACCATGGGCCCCAATAGGCTCCCAAATATCACTTTGCAGATTCCACGAAAAGAGTGTTAGCAAACTGCTTCTTGAGGCAGAGGTTGTAACTCTGTGAGATGAACTCACAGATCAGAAAGAAGTTTCTCAGAAAGCTTCTTTCACGTTTTGAACGGATGAAATTTCCTTTATCAGCGTAGGCCTCAATGTGATCCAAAGAAGCCCTTCTCAGATTCCTCAAAGACAGTGTTAATGGACTGCTCCACGAAACATAAGTGTAACTCTGTGAGATGAATTCACACATCACCAAGAAGTTTCTAAGAAAGCTTCTTTCTTGTTTTCATCTGTGGATATTCCTTTGTCACTGTAATGTTCATTGCGCTATGAAGTATCTAATTGCAGATTTCCAGAAAACTGTGCTAACAAACAGATCACAGAAGAGAAACGTGTAACTCTGTGAGTTGCATTCACACATGGCAATGCAGTTTCTCAGAAAGCTTCTCTTTAGTTATTATGTGAGGATATTTCCCTTATCACCATGGGCCCCAATAGGCTCCCAAATATCACTTTGCAGATTCCACGAAAAGAGTGTTAGCAAACTGCTTCTTGAGGCAGAGGTTGTAACTCTGTGAGATGAACTCACAGATCAGAAAGAAGTTTCTCAGAAAGCTTCTTTCACGTTTTGAACGGATGAAATTTCCTTTATCAGCGTAGGCCTCAATGTGATCCAAAGAAGCCCTTCTCAGATTCCTCAAAGACAGTGTTAATGGACTGCTCCACGAAACATAAGTGTAACTCTGTGAGATGAATTCACACATCACCAAGAAGTTTCTAAGAAAGCTTCTTTCTTGTTTTCATCTGTGGATATTTCCTTTGTCACTGTAATGTTCATTGCGCTATGAAGTATCTAATTGCAGATTTCCAGAAAACTGTGCTAACAAACAGATCACAGAAGAGAAACGTGTAACTCTGTGAGTTGCATTCACACATGGCAATGCAGTTTCTCAGAAAGCTTCTCTTTAGTTATTATGTGAGGATATTTCCCTTATCACCATGGGCCCCAATAGGCTCCCAAATATCACTTTGCAGATTCCACGAAAAGAGTGTTAGCAAACTGCTTCTTGAGGCAGAGGTTGTAACTCTGTGAGATGAACTCACAGATCAGAAAGAAGTTTCTCAGAAAGCTTCTTTCACGTTTTGAACGGATGAAATTTCCTTTATCAGCGTAGGCCTCAATGTGATCCAAAGAAGCCCTTCTCAGATTCCTCAAAGACAGTGTTAATGGACTGCTCCACGAAACATAAGTGTAACTCTGTGAGATGAATTCACACATCACCAAGAAGTTTCTAAGAAAGCTTCTTTCTTGTTTTCATCTGTGGATATTTCCTTTGTCACTGTAATGTTCATTGCGCTATGAAGTATCTAATTGCAGATTTCCAGAAAACTGTGCTAACAAACAGATCACAGAAGAGAAACGTGTAACTCTGTGAGTTGCATTCACACATGGCAATGCAGTTTCTCAGAAAGCTTCTCTTTAGTTATTATGTGAGGATATTTCCCTTATCACCATGGGCCCCAATAGGCTCCCAAATATCACTTTGCAGATTCCACGAAAAGAGTGTTAGCAAACTGCTTCTTGAGGCAGAGGTTGTAACTCTGTGAGATGAACTCACAGATCAGAAAGAAGTTTCTCAGAAAGCTTCTTTCACGTTTTGAACGGATGAAATTTCCTTTATCAGCGTAGGCCTCAATGTGATCCAAAGAAGCCCTTCTCAGATTCCTCAAAGACAGTGTTAATGGACTGCTCCACGAAACATAAGTGTAACTCTGTGAGATGAATTCACACATCACCAAGAAGTTTCTAAGAAAGCTTCTTTCTTGTTTTCATCTGTGGATATTTCCTTTGTCACTGTAATGTTCATTGCGCTATGAAGTATCTAATTGCAGATTTCCAGAAAACTGTGCTAACAAACAGATCACAGAAGAGAAACGTGTAACTCTGTGAGTTGCATTCACACATGGCAATGCAGTTTCTCAGAAAGCTTCTCTTTAGTTATTATGTGAGGATATTTCCCTTATCACCATGGGCCCCAATAGGCTCCCAAATATCACTTTGCAGATTCCACGAAAAGAGTGTTAGCAAACTGCTTCTTGAGGCAGAGGTTGTAACTCTGTGAGATGAACTCACAGATCAGAAAGAAGTTTCTCAGAAAGCTTCTTTCACGTTTTGAACGGATGAAATTTCCTTTATCAGCGTTGGCCTCAATGTGATCCAAAGAAGCCCTTCTCAGATTCCTCAAAGACAGTGTTAATGGACTGCTCCACGAAACATAAGTGTAACTCTGTGAGATGAATTCACACATCACCAAGAAGTTTCTAAGAAAGCTTCTTTCTAGTTTTCATCTGTGGATATTCCTTTGTCACTGTAATGTTCATTGCGCTATGAAGTATCTAATGCAGATTTCCAGAAAACTGTGCTAACAAACAGATCACAGAAGAGAAACGTTGTAACTCTGTGAGTTGCATTCACACATGGCAATGCAGTTTCTCAGAAAGCTTCTCTTTAGTTATTATGTGAGGATATTTCCCTTATCACATGGGCCCCAATAGGCTCCCAAATATCACTTTGCAGATTCCACGAAAAGAGTGTTAGCAAACTGCTTCTTGAGGCAGAGGTTGTAACTCTGTGAGATGAACTCACAGATCAGAAAGAAGTTTCTCAGAAAGCTTCTTTCACGTTTTGAACGGATGAAATTTCCTTTATCAGCGTAGGCCTCAATGTGATCCAAAGAAGCCCTTCTCAGATTCCTCAAAGACAGTGTTATGGACTGCCTCCACGAAACATAAGTGTAACTCTGTGAGATGAATTCACACATCACCAAGAAGTTTCTAAGAAAGCTTCTTTCTTGTTTTCATCTGTGGATATTTCCTTTGTCACTGTAATGTTCATTGCGCTATGAAGTATCTAATTGCAGATTTCCAGAAAACTGTGCTAACAAACAGATCACAGAAGAGAAACGTGTAACTCTGTGAGTTGCATTCACACATGGCAATGCAGTTTTCTCAGAAAGCTTCTCTTTAGTTATTATGTGAGGATATTTCCCTTATCACCATGGGCCCCCAATAGGCTCCCAAATATCACTTTGGCAGATTCCACGAAAAGAGTGTTAGCAAACTGCTTCTTGAGGCAGAGGTTGTTAACTCTGTGAGATGAACTCACAGATCAGAAAGAAGTTTCTCAGAAAGCTTCTTTCACGTTTTGAAACGGATGAAATTTCCTTTATCAGCGTAGGCCTCAATGATCCAAAGAAGCCCTTCTCAGATTCCTCAAAGACAGTGTTAATGGACTGCTCCACGAAACATAAGTGTAACTCTGTGAGATGAATTCACACATCACCAAGAAGTTTCTAAGAAAGCTTCTTTCGTTTTCATCTGTGGATATTCCTTTGTCACTGTAATGTTCATTGCGCTATGAAGTATCTAATTGCAGATTTCCAGAAAACTGTGCTAACAAACAGATCACAGAAGAGAAAACGTGTAACTCTGTGAGTTGCATTCACACATGGCAATGCAGTTTCTCAGAAAGCTTCTCTTTAGTTATTATGTGAGGATATTTCCCTTATCACCATGGGCCCCAATAGGCTCCCAATATCACTTTGCAGATTCCACGAAAAGAGTGTTAGCAAACTGCTTCTTGAGGCAGAGGTTGTAACTCTGTGAGATGAACTCACAGATCAGAAAGAAGTTTCTCAGAAAGCTTCTTTCACGTTTTGAACGGATGAAATTTCCTTTATCAGCGTAGGCCTCAATGTGATCCAAAGAAGCCCTTCTCAGATTCCTCAAAGACAGTGTTAATGGACTGCTCCACGAAACATAAGTGTAACTCTGTGAGATGAATTCACATCACCAAGAAGTTTCTAAGAAAGCTTCTTTCTTGTTTTCATCTGTGGATATTTTCCTTTGTCACTGTAAGTTCATTGCGCTATGAAGTATCTAATTGCAGATTTCCAGAAAAACTGTGCTAACAAACAGATCACAGAAGAGAAACGTGTTAACTCTGTGAGTTGCATTCACTGGCAATGCAGTTTCTCAGAAAGCTTCTCTTAGTTATTATGTGAGGATATTTCCTTTATCACCATGGGCCCCAATAGGCTCCCAAATATCACTTTGCAGATTCCACGAAAAGTGTTAGCAAACTGCTTCTTGAGGCAGAGGTTGTACTCTG
>NC_044563.1:100997589-101010973 GCF_007565055.1 Rhinopithecus roxellana | reverse complement strand
GGTTGTAACTCTGTGAGATGAACTCACAGATCAGAAAGAAGTTTCTCAGAAAGCTTCTTTCACGTTTTGAACGGATGAAATTTCCTTTATCAGCGTAGGCCTCAATGTGATCCAAAGAAGCCCTTCTCAGATCCTCAAAGACAGTGTTAATGGACTGCTCCACGAAACATAAGTGTAACTCTGTGAGATGAATTCACACATCACCAAGAAGTTTCTAAGAAAGCTTCTTTCTAGTTTTCATCTGGTGGATATTTCCTTGTCACTGTAATGTTCATTGCGCTATGAAGTATCTAATTGCAGATTTCCAGAAAACTGTGCTAACTGATCACTGAAGAGAAACGTGTAACTCTGTGAGTTGCATTCACACCTGGCAATGCAGTTTCTCAGAAAGCTTCTCTTTAGTTATTATGTGAGGATATTTCCTTTATCACCATGGGCCCCAATAGGCTCCCAAATATCACTTTGCAGATTCCACGAAAAGAGTGTTAGCAAACTGCTTCTTGAGGCAGAGGTTGTAACTCTGTGAGATGAACTCACAGATCAGAAAGAAGTTTCTCAGAAAGCTTCTTTCACGTTTTGAACGGATGAAATTTCCTTTATCAGCGTAGGCCTCAATGTGATCCAAAGGAGCCCTTCTCAGATTCCTCAAAGACAGTGTTCATGGACTGCTCCACGAAACATAAGTGTAACTCTGTGAGATGAATTCACACATCACCAAGAAGTTTCTAAGAAAGCTTCTTTCTAGTTTTCATCTGTGGATATTTCCTTTGTCACTGTAATGTTCATTGCGCTATGAAGTATCTAATTGCAGATTTCCAGATAACTGTGCTAACAAACTGATCACTGAAGAGAAACGTGTAACTCTGTGAGTTGCATTCACACCTTGGCAATGCAGTTTCTCAGAAAGCTTCTCTTTAGTTATTATGTGAGGATATTTCCTTTATCACCATGGGCCCCAATAGGCTCCCAAATATCACTTTGCAGATTCCACGAAAAGAGTGTTAGCAAACTGCTTCTTGAGGCAGAGGTTGTAACTCTGTGAGATGAACTCACAGATCAGAAAGAAGTTTCTCAGAAAGCTTCTTTCACGTTTTGAACGGATGAAATTTCCTTTATCAGCGTAGGCCTCAATGTGATCCAAAGAAGCCCTTCTCAGATTCCTCAAAGACAGTGTTAATGGACTGCTCCACGAAACATAAGTGTAACTCTGTGAGATGAATTCACACATCACCAAGAAGTTTCTAAGAAAGCTTCTTTCTAGTTTTCATCTGTGGATATTTCCTTTGTCACTGTAATGTTCATTGCGCTATGAAGTATCTAATTGCAGATTTCCAGAAAACTGTGCTAACAAACTGATCACTGAAGAGAAACGTGTAACTCTGTGAGTTGCATTCACACTTGGCAATGCAGTTTCTCAGAAAGCTTCTCTTTAGTTATTATGTGAGGATATTTCCTTTATCACCATGGGCCCCAATAGGCTCCCAAATATCACTTTGCAGATTCCACGAAAAGAGTGTTAGCAAACTGCTTCTTGAGGCAGAGGTTGTAACTCTGTGAGATGAACTCACAGATCAGAAAGAAGTTTCTCAGAAAGCTTCTTTCACGTTTTGAACGGATGAAATTTCCTTTATCAGCGTAGGCCTCAATGTGATCCAAAGAAGCCCTTCTCAGATTCCTCAAAGACAGTGTTAATGGACTGCTCCACGAAACATAAGTGTAACTCTGTGAGATGAATTCACACATCACCAAGAAGTTTCTAAGAAAGCTTCTTTCTAGTTTTCATCTGTGGATATTTCCTTTGTCACTGTAATGTTCATTGCGCTATGAAGTATCTAATTGCAGATTTCCAGAAAACTGTGCTAACAAACTGATCACTGAAGAGAAACGTGTAACTCTGTGAGTTGCATTCACACTTGGCAATGCAGTTTCTCAGAAAGCTTCTCTTTAGTTATTATGTGAGGATATTTCCTTTATCACCATGGGCCCCAATAGGCTCCCAAATATCACTTTGCAGATTCCACGAAAAGAGTGTTAGCAAACTGCTTCTTGAGGCAGAGGTTGTAACTCTGTGAGATGAACTCACAGATCAGAAAGAAGTTTCTCAGAAAGCTTCTTTCACGTTTTGAACGGATGAAATTTCCTTTATCAGCGTAGGCCTCAATGTGATCCAAAGAAGCCCTTCTCAGATTCCTCAAAGACAGTGTTAATGGACTGCTCCACGAAACATAAGTGTAACTCTGTGAGATGAATTCACACATCACCAAGAAGTTTCTAAGAAAGCTTCTTTCTAGTTTTCATCTGTGGATATTTCCTTTGTCACTGTAATGTTCATTGCGCTATGAAGTATCTAATTGCAGATTTCCAGAAAACTGTGCTAACAAACTGATCACTGAAGAGAAACGTGTAACTCTGTGAGTTGCATTCACACCTGGCAATGCAGTTTCTCAGAAAGCTTCTCTTTAGTTATTATGTGAGGATATTTCCTTTATCACCATGGGCCCCAATAGGCTCCCAAATATCACTTTGCAGATTCCACGAAAAGAGTGTTAGCAAACTGCTTCTTGAGGCAGAGGTTGTAACTCTGTGAGATGAACTCACAGATCAGAAAGAAGTTTCTCAGAAAGCTTCTTTCACGTTTTGAACGGATGAAATTTCCTTTATCAGCGTAGGCCTCAATGTGATCCAAAGAAGCCCTTCTCAGATTCCTCAAAGACAGTGTTAATGGACTGCTCCACGAAACATAAGTGTAACTCTGTGAGATGAATTCACACATCACCAAGAAGTTTCTAAGAAAGCTTCTTTCTAGTTTTCATCTGTGGATATTTCCTTTGTCACTGTAATGTTCATTGCGCTATGAAGTATCTAATTGCAGATTTCCAGAAAACTGTGCTAACAAACTGATCACTGAAGAGAAACGTGTAACTCTGTGAGTTGCATTCACACCTGGCAATGCAGTTTCTCAGAAAGCTTCTCTTTAGTTATTATGTGAGGATATTTCCTTTATCACCATGGGCCCCAATAGGCTCCCAAATATCACTTTGCAGATTCCACGAAAAGAGTGTTAGCAAACTGCTTCTTGAGGCAGAGGTTGTAACTCTGTGAGATGAACTCACAGATCAGAAAGAAGTTTCTCAGAAAGCTTCTTTCACGTTTTGAACGGATGAAATTTCCTTTATCAGCGTAGGCCTCAATGTGATCCAAAGAAGCCCTTCTCAGATTCCTCAAAGACAGTGTTAATGGACTGCTCCACGAAACATAAGTGTAACTCTGTGAGATGAATTCACACATCACCAATGAAGTTTCTAAGAAAGCTTCTTTCTAGTTTTCATCTGTGGATATTTCCTTTGTCACTGTAATGTTCATTGCGCTATGAAGTATCTAATTGCAGATTTCCAGAAAACTGTGCTAACAAACTGATCACTGAAGAGAAACGTGTAACTCTGTGAGTTGCATTCACACCTGGCAATGCAGTTTCTCAGAAAGCTTCTCTTTAGTTATTATGTGAGGATATTTCCTTTATCACCATGGGCCCCAATAGGCTCCCAAATATCACTTTGCAGATTCCACGAAAAGAGTGTTAGCAAACTGCTTCTTGAGGCAGAGGTTGTAACTCTGTGAGATGAACTCACAGATCAGAAAGAAGTTTCTCAGAAAGCTTCTTTCACGTTTTGAACGGATGAAATTTCCTTTATCAGCGTAGGCCTCAATGTGATCCAAAGAAGCCCTTCTCAGATTCCTCAAAGACAGTGTTAATGGACTGCTCCACGAAACATAAGTGTAACTCTGTGAGATGAATTCACACATCACCAAGAAGTTTCTAAGAAAGCTTCTTTCTAGTTTTCATCTGTGGATATTTCCTTTGTCACTGTAATGTTCATTGCGCTATGAAGTATCTAATTGCAGATTTCCAGAAAACTGTGCTAACAAACTGATCACTGAAGAGAAACGTGTAACTCTGTGAGTTGCATTCACACCTGGCAATGCAGTTTCTCAGAAAGCTTCTCTTTAGTTATTATGTGAGGATATTTCCTTTATCACCATGGGCCCCAATAGGCTCCCAAATATCACTTTGCAGATTCCACGAAAAGAGTGTTAGCAAACTGCTTCTTGAGGCAGAGGTTGTAACTCTGTGAGATGAACTCACAGATCAGAAAGAAGTTTCTCAGAAAGCTTCTTTCACGTTTTGAACGGATGAAATTTCCTTTATCAGCGTAGGCCTCAATGTGATCCAAAGAAGCCCTTCTCAGATTCCTCAAAGACAGTGTTAATGGACTGCTCCACGAAACATAAGTGTAACTCTGTGAGATGAATTCACACATCACCAAGAAGTTTCTAAGAAAGCTTCTTTCTAGTTTTCATCTGTGGATATTTCCTTTGTCACTGTAATGTTCATTGCGCTATGAAGTATCTAATTGCAGATTTCCAGAAAACTGTGCTAACAAACTGATCACTGAAGAGAAACGTGTAACTCTGTGAGTTGCATTCACACCTGGCAATGCAGTTTCTCAGAAAGCTTCTCTTTAGTTATTATGTGAGGATATTTCCTTTATCACCATGGGCCCCAATAGGCTCCCAAATATCACTTTGCAGATTCCACGAAAAGAGTGTTAGCAAACTGCTTCTTGAGGCAGAGGTTGTAACTCTGTGAGATGAACTCACAGATCAGAAAGAAGTTTCTCAGAAAGCTTCTTTCACGTTTTGAACGGATGAAATTTCCTTTATCAGCGTAGGCCTCAATGTGATCCAAAGAAGCCCTTCTCAGATTCCTCAAAGACAGTGTTAATGGACTGCTCCACGAAACATAAGTGTAACTCTGTGAGATGAATTCACACATCACCAAGAAGTTTCTAAGAAAGCTTCTTTCTAGTTTTCATCTGTGGATATTTCCTTTGTCACTGTAATGTTCATTGCGCTATGAAGTATCTAATTGCAGATTTCCAGAAAACTGTGCTAACAAACTGATCACTGAAGAGAAACGTGTAACTCTGTGAGTTGCATTCACACCTGGCAATGCAGTTTCTCAGAAAGCTTCTCTTTAGTTATTATGTGAGGATATTTCCTTTATCACCATGGGCCCCAATAGGCTCCCAAATATCACTTTGCAGATTCCACGAAAAGAGTGTTAGCAAACTGCTTCTTGAGGCAGAGGTTGTAACTCTGTGAGATGAACTCACAGATCAGAAAGAAGTTTCTCAGAAAGCTTCTTTCACGTTTTGAACGGATGAAATTTCCTTTATCAGCGTAGGCCTCAATGTGATCCAAAGAAGCCCTTCTCAGATTCCTCAAAGACAGTGTTAATGGACTGCTCCACGAAACATAAGTGTAACTCTGTGAGATGAATTCACACATCACCAAGAAGTTTCTAAGAAAGCTTCTTTCTAGTTTTCATCTGTGGATATTTCCTTTGTCACTGTAATGTTCATTGCGCTATGAAGTATCTAATTGCAGATTTCCAGAAAACTGTGCTAACAAACTGATCACTGAAGAGAAACGTGTAACTCTGTGAGTTGCATTCACACCTGGCAATGCAGTTTCTCAGAAAGCTTCTCTTTAGTTATTATGTGAGGATATTTCCTTTATCACCATGGGCCCCAATAGGCTCCCAAATATCACTTTGCAGATTCCACGAAAAGAGTGTTAGCAAACTGCTTCTTGAGGCAGAGGTTGTAACTCTGTGAGATGAACTCACAGATCAGAAAGAAGTTTCTCAGAAAGCTTCTTTCACGTTTTGAACGGATGAAATTTCCTTTATCAGCGTAGGCCTCAATGTGATCCAAAGAAGCCCTTCTCAGATTCCTCAAAGACAGTGTTAATGGACTGCTCCACGAAACATAAGTGTAACTCTGTGAGATGAATTCACACATCACCAAGAAGTTTCTAAGAAAGCTTCTTTCTAGTTTTCATCTGTG
This sequence comes from Rhinopithecus roxellana, assembly GCF_007565055.1. Taxonomy (NCBI): domain Eukaryota; kingdom Metazoa; phylum Chordata; class Mammalia; order Primates; family Cercopithecidae; genus Rhinopithecus; species Rhinopithecus roxellana. The sequence goes on along the minus strand of NC_044563.1, from coordinate 101,005,064 downwards.
GATATTTCCTTTGTCACTGTAATGTTCATTGCGCTATGAAGTATCTAATTGCAGATTTCCAGAAAACTGTGCTAACAAACTGATCACTGAAGAGAAACGTGTAACTCTGTGAGTTGCATTCACACCTGGCAATGCAGTTTCTCAGAAAGCTTCTCTTTAGTTATTATGTGAGGATATTTCCTTTATCACCATGGGCCCCAATAGGCTCCCAAATATCACTTTGCAGATTCCACGAAAAGAGTGTTAGCAAACTGCTTCTTGAGGCAGAGGTTGTAACTCTGTGAGATGAACTCACAGATCAGAAAGAAGTTTCTCAGAAAGCTTCTTTCACGTTTTGAACGGATGAAATTTCCTTTATCAGCGTAGGCCTCAATGTGATCCAAAGAAGCCCTTCTCAGATTCCTCAAAGACAGTGTTAATGGACTGCTCCACGAAACATAAGTGTAACTCTGTGAGATGAATTCACACATCACCAAGAAGTTTCTAAGAAAGCTTCTTTCTAGTTTTCATCTGTGGATATTTCCTTTGTCACTGTAATGTTCATTGCGCTATGAAGTATCTAATTGCAGATTTCCAGAAAACTGTGCTAACAAACTGATCACTGAAGAGAAACGTGTAACTCTGTGAGTTGCATTCACACCTGGCAATGCAGTTTCTCAGAAAGCTTCTCTTTAGTTATTATGTGAGGATATTTCCTTTATCACCATGGGCCCCAATAGGCTCCCAAATATCACTTTGCAGATTCCACGAAAAGAGTGTTAGCAAACTGCTTCTTGAGGCAGAGGTTGTAACTCTGTGAGATGAACTCACAGATCAGAAAGAAGTTTCTCAGAAAGCTTCTTTCACGTTTTGAACGGATGAAATTTCCTTTATCAGCGTAGGCCTCAATGTGATCCAAAGAAGCCCTTCTCAGATTCCTCAAAGACAGTGTTAATGGACTGCTCCACGAAACATAAGTGTAACTCTGTGAGATGAATTCACACATCACCAAGAAGTTTCTAAGAAAGCTTCTTTCTAGTTTTCATCTGTGGATATTTCCTTTGTCACTGTAATGTTCATTGCGCTATGAAGTATCTAATTGCAGATTTCCAGAAAACTGTGCTAACAAACTGATCACTGAAGAGAAACGTGTAACTCTGTGAGTTGCATTCACACCTGGCAATGCAGTTTCTCAGAAAGCTTCTCTTTAGTTATTATGTGAGGATATTTCCTTTATCACCATGGGCCCCAATAGGCTCCCAAATATCACTTTGCAGATTCCACGAAAAGAGTGTTAGCAAACTGCTTCTTGAGGCAGAGGTTGTAACTCTGTGAGATGAACTCACAGATCAGAAAGAAGTTTCTCAGAAAGCTTCTTTCACGTTTTGAACGGATGAAATTTCCTTTATCAGCGTAGGCCTCAATGTGATCCAAAGAAGCCCTTCTCAGATTCCTCAAAGACAGTGTTAATGGACTGCTCCACGAAACATAAGTGTAACTCTGTGAGATGAATTCACACATCACCAAGAAGTTTCTAAGAAAGCTTCTTTCTAGTTTTCATCTGTGGATATTTCCTTTGTCACTGTAATGTTCATTGCGCTATGAAGTATCTAATTGCAGATTTCCAGAAAACTGTGCTAACAAACTGATCACTGAAGAGAAACGTGTAACTCTGTGAGTTGCATTCACACCTGGCAATGCAGTTTCTCAGAAAGCTTCTCTTTAGTTATTATGTGAGGATATTTCCTTTATCACCATGGGCCCCAATAGGCTCCCAAATATCACTTTGCAGATTCCACGAAAAGAGTGTTAGCAAACTGCTTCTTGAGGCAGAGGTTGTAACTCTGTGAGATGAACTCACAGATCAGAAAGAAGTTTCTCAGAAAGCTTCTTTCACGTTTTGAACGGATGAAATTTCCTTTATCAGCGTAGGCCTCAATGTGATCCAAAGAAGCCCTTCTCAGATTCCTCAAAGACAGTGTTAATGGACTGCTCCACGAAACATAAGTGTAACTCTGTGAGATGAATTCACACATCACCAAGAAGTTTCTAAGAAAGCTTCTTTCTAGTTTTCATCTGTGGATATTTCCTTTGTCACTGTAATGTTCATTGCGCTATGAAGTATCTAATTGCAGATTTCCAGAAAACTGTGCTAACAAACTGATCACTGAAGAGAAACGTGTAACTCTGTGAGTTGCATTCACACCTGGCAATGCAGTTTCTCAGAAAGCTTCTCTTTAGTTATTATGTGAGGATATTTCCTTTATCACCATGGGCCCCAATAGGCTCCCAAATATCACTTTGCAGATTCCACGAAAAGAGTGTTAGCAAACTGCTTCTTGAGGCAGAGGTTGTAACTCTGTGAGATGAACTCACAGATCAGAAAGAAGTTTCTCAGAAAGCTTCTTTCACGTTTTGAACGGATGAAATTTCCTTTATCAGCGTAGGCCTCAATGTGATCCAAAGAAGCCCTTCTCAGATTCCTCAAAGACAGTGTTAATGGACTGCTCCACGAAACATAAGTGTAACTCTGTGAGATGAATTCACACATCACCAAGAAGTTTCTAAGAAAGCTTCTTTCTAGTTTTCATCTGTGGATATTTCCTTTGTCACTGTAATGTTCATTGCGCTATGAAGTATCTAATTGCAGATTTCCAGAAAACTGTGCTAACAAACTGATCACTGAAGAGAAACGTGTAACTCTGTGAGTTGCATTCACACCTGGCAATGCAGTTTCTCAGAAAGCTTCTCTTTAGTTATTATGTGAGGATATTTCCTTTATCACCATGGGCCCCAATAGGCTCCCAAATATCACTTTGCAGATTCCACGAAAAGAGTGTTAGCAAACTGCTTCTTGAGGCAGAGGTTGTAACTCTGTGAGATGAACTCACAGATCAGAAAGAAGTTTCTCAGAAAGCTTCTTTCACGTTTTGAACGGATGAAATTTCCTTTATCAGCGTAGGCCTCAATGTGATCCAAAGAAGCCCTTCTCAGATTCCTCAAAGACAGTGTTAATGGACTGCTCCACGAAACATAAGTGTAACTCTGTGAGATGAATTCACACATCACCAAGAAGTTTCTAAGAAAGCTTCTTTCTAGTTTTCATCTGTGGATATTTCCTTTGTCACTGTAATGTTCATTGCGCTATGAAGTATCTAATTGCAGATTTCCAGAAAACTGTGCTAACAAACTGATCACTGAAGAGAAACGTGTAACTCTGTGAGTTGCATTCACACCTGGCAATGCAGTTTCTCAGAAAGCTTCTCTTTAGTTATTATGTGAGGATATTTCCTTTATCACCATGGGCCCCAATAGGCTCCCAAATATCACTTTGCAGATTCCACGAAAAGAGTGTTAGCAAACTGCTTCTTGAGGCAGAGGTTGTAACTCTGTGAGATGAACTCACAGATCAGAAAGAAGTTTCTCAGAAAGCTTCTTTCACGTTTTGAACGGATGAAATTTCCTTTATCAGCGTAGGCCTCAATGTGATCCAAAGAAGCCCTTCTCAGATTCCTCAAAGACAGTGTTAATGGACTGCTCCACGAAACATAAGTGTAACTCTGTGAGATGAATTCACACATCACCAAGAAGTTTCTAAGAAAGCTTCTTTCTAGTTTTCATCTGTGGATATTTCCTTTGTCACTGTAATGTTCATTGCGCTATGAAGTATCTAATTGCAGATTTCCAGAAAACTGTGCTAACAAACTGATCACTGAAGAGAAACGTGTAACTCTGTGAGTTGCATTCACACCTGGCAATGCAGTTTCTCAGAAAGCTTCTCTTTAGTTATTATGTGAGGATATTTCCTTTATCACCATGGGCCCCAATAGGCTCCCAAATATCACTTTGCAGATTCCACGAAAAGAGTGTTAGCAAACTGCTTCTTGAGGCAGAGGTTGTAACTCTGTGAGATGAACTCACAGATCAGAAAGAAGTTTCTCAGAAAGCTTCTTTCACGTTTTGAACGGATGAAATTTCCTTTATCAGCGTAGGCCTCAATGTGATCCAAAGAAGCCCTTCTCAGATTCCTCAAAGACAGTGTTAATGGACTGCTCCACGAAACATAAGTGTAACTCTGTGAGATGAATTCACACATCACCAAGAAGTTTCTAAGAAAGCTTCTTTCTAGTTTTCATCTGTGGATATTTCCTTTGTCACTGTAATGTTCATTGCGCTATGAAGTATCTAATTGCAGATTTCCAGAAAACTGTGCTAACAAACTGATCACTGAAGAGAAACGTGTAACTCTGTGAGTTGCATTCACACCTGGCAATGCAGTTTCTCAGAAAGCTTCTCTTTAGTTATTATGTGAGGATATTTCCTTTATCACCATGGGCCCCAATAGGCTCCCAAATATCACTTTGCAGATTCCACGAAAAGAGTGTTAGCAAACTGCTTCTTGAGGCAGAGGTTGTAACTCTGTGAGATGAACTCACAGATCAGAAAGAAGTTTCTCAGAAAGCTTCTTTCACGTTTTGAACGGATGAAATTTCCTTTATCAGCGTAGGCCTCAATGTGATCCAAAGAAGCCCTTCTCAGATTCCTCAAAGACAGTGTTAATGGACTGCTCCACGAAACATAAGTGTAACTCTGTGAGATGAATTCACACATCACCAAGAAGTTTCTAAGAAAGCTTCTTTCTAGTTTTCATCTGTGGATATTTCCTTTGTCACTGTAATGTTCATTGCGCTATGAAGTATCTAATTGCAGATTTCCAGAAAACTGTGCTAACAAACTGATCACTGAAGAGAAACGTGTAACTCTGTGAGTTGCATTCACACCTGGCAATGCAGTTTCTCAGAAAGCTTCTCTTTAGTTATTATGTGAGGATATTTCCTTTATCACCATGGGCCCCAATAGGCTCCCAAATATCACTTTGCAGATTCCACGAAAAGAGTGTTAGCAAACTGCTTCTTGAGGCAGAGGTTGTAACTCTGTGAGATGAACTCACAGATCAGAAAGAAGTTTCTCAGAAAGCTTCTTTCACGTTTTGAACGGATGAAATTTCCTTTATCAGCGTAGGCCTCAATGTGATCCAAAGAAGCCCTTCTCAGATTCCTCAAAGACAGTGTTAATGGACTGCTCCACGAAACATAAGTGTAACTCTGTGAGATGAATTCACACATCACCAGAAGTTTCTAAGAAAGCTTCTTTCTAGTTTTCATCTGTGGATATTTCCTTTGTCACTGTAATGTTCATTGCGCTATGAAGTATCTAATTGCAGATTTCCAGAAAACTGTGCTAACAAACTGATCACTGAAGAGAAACGTGTAACTCTGTGAGTTGCATTCACACCTGGCAATGCAGTTTCTCAGAAAGCTTCTCTTTAGTTATTATGTGAGGATATTTCCTTTATCACCATGGGCCCCAATAGGCTCCCAAATATCACTTTGCAGATTCCACGAAAAGAGTGTTAGCAAACTGCTTCTTGAGGCAGAGGTTGTAACTCTGTGAGATGAACTCACAGATCAGAAAGAAGTTTCTCAGAAAGCTTCTTTCACGTTTTGAACGGATGAAATTTCCTTTATCAGCGTAGGCCTCAATGTGATCCAAAGAAGCCCTTCTCAGATTCCTCAAAGACAGTGTTAATGGACTGCTCCACGAAACATAAGTGTAACTCTGTGAGATGAATTCACACATCACCAAGAAGTTTCTAAGAAAGCTTCTTTCTAGTTTTCATCTGTGGATATTTCCTTTGTCACTGTAATGTTCATTGCGCTATGAAGTATCTAATTGCAGATTTCCAGAAAACTGTGCTAACAAACTGATCACTGAAGAGAAACGTGTAACTCTGTGAGTTGCATTCACACCTGGCAATGCAGTTTCTCAGAAAGCTTCTCTTTAGTTATTATGTGAGGATATTTCCTTTATCACCATGGGCCCCAATAGGCTCCCAAATATCACTTTGCAGATTCCACGAAAAGAGTGTTAGCAAACTGCTTCTTGAGGCAGAGGTTGTAACTCTGTGAGATGAACTCACAGATCAGAAAGAAGTTTCTCAGAAAGCTTCTTTCACGTTTTGAACGGATGAAATTTCCTTTATCAGCGTAGGCCTCAATGTGATCCAAAGAAGCCCTTCTCAGATTCCTCAAAGACAGTGTTAATGGACTGCTCCACGAAACATAAGTGTAACTCTGTGAGATGAATTCACACATCACCAAGAAGTTTCTAAGAAAGCTTCTTTCTAGTTTTCATCTGTGGATATTTCCTTTGTCACTGTAATGTTCATTGCGCTATGAAGTATCTAATTGCAGATTTCCAGAAAACTGTGCTAACAAACTGATCACTGAAGAGAAACGTGTAACTCTGTGAGTTGCATTCACACCTGGCAATGCAGTTTCTCAGAAAGCTTCTCTTTAGTTATTATGTGAGGATATTTCCTTTATCACCATGGGCCCCAATAGGCTCCCAAATATCACTTTGCAGATTCCACGAAAAGAGTGTTAGCAAAATGCTTCTTGAGGCAGAGGTTGTAACTCTGTGAGATGAACTCACAGATCAGAAAGAAGTTTCTCAGAAAGCTTCTTTCACGTTTGAACGGATGAAATTTCCTTATCAGCGTAGGCCTCAATGTGATCCAAAGAAGCCCTTCTCAGATTCCTCAAAGACAGTGTTAATGGACTGCTCCACGAAACATAAGTGTAACTCTGTGAGATGAATTCACACATCACCAAGAAGTTTCTAAGAAAGCTTCTTTCTAGTTTTCATCTGTGGATATTTCCTTTGTCACTGTAATGTTCATTGCGCTAGAAGTATCTTAATTGCAGATTTCCAGAAAACTGTGCTAACAAACTGATCACTGAAGAGAAACGTGTAACTCTGTGAGTTGCATTCACACCTGGCAATGCCGTTTCTCAGAAAGCTTCTCTTTAGTTATTATGTGAGGATATTTCCTTTATCACCATGGGCCCCAATAGGCTCCCAAATATCACTTTGCAGATTCCACGAAAAGAGTGTTAGCAAACTGCTTCTTGAGGCAGAGGTTGTAACTCTGTGAGATGAACTCACAGATCAGAAAGAAGTTTCTCAGAAAGCTTCTTTCACGTTTTGAACGGATGAAATTTCCTTTATCAGCGTAGGCCTCAATGTGATCCAAAGAAGCCCTTCTCAGATTCCTCAAAGACAGTGTTAATGGACTGCTCCACGAAACATAAGTGTAACTCTGTGAGATGAATTCACACATCACCAAGAAGTTTCTAAGAAAGCTTCTTTCTACTTTTCATCTGTGGATATTTCCTTTGTCACTGTAATGTTCATTGCGCTATGAAGTATCTAATTGCAGATTTCCAGAAAACTGTGCTAACAAACTGATCACTGAAGAGAAACGTGTAACTCTGTAAGGTGCATTCACTCCTGGCAATGCAGTTTCTCAGAAAGCTTCTCTTTAGTTATTATGTGAGGATATTTCCTTTATCACCATGGGCCCCAATAGGCTCCCAAATATCACTTTGCAGATTCCACGAAAAGAGTGTTAGCAAACTGCTTCTTGAGGCAGA
>NC_044563.1:98422859-98426010 GCF_007565055.1 Rhinopithecus roxellana | reverse complement strand
CAATGCAGTTTCTCAGAAAGCTCTCTTTAGTTATATGTGAGGATATTTCCTTATCACCATGGGCCCCAATAGGCTCCCAAATATCACTTTGCAGATTCCACGAAAGAGTGTTAGCAACTCTTCTTGAGGCAGAGGTTGTAACTCTGTGAGATGAACTCACAGATCAGAAAGAAGTTTCTCAGAAAGCTTCTTTCACGTTTTGAACGGATGAAATTTCCTTTATCAGCGTAGGCCTCAATGTGATCCAAAAGAAGCCCTTCTCAGATTCCTCAAAGACAGTGTTAATGGACTGCTCCACGAACATAAGTGTAACTCTGTGAGATGAATTCACACATCACCAAGTAGTTTCTAAGAAAGCTTCTTTCTAGTTTTCATCTGTGGATATTTCGTCACTGTAATGTTCATTGCGCTTTGAAGTATCTAATTGTAGATTTCCAGAAAACTGTGCTAACAAACTGATCACTGAAGAGAAACGTGTAACTCTGTGAGTTGCATTCACACTTGGCAATGCAGTTTCTCAGAAAGCTTCTCTTTAGTTATTATGTGAGGATATTTCCTTTATCACCATGGGCCCCAATAGGCTCCCAAATATCACTTTGCAGATTCCACGAAAAGAGTGTTAGCAAACTCTTCTTGAGGCAGAGGTTGTAACTCTGTGAGATGAACTCACAAATCAGAAAGAAGTTTTTCAGAAAGCTTCTTTCACGTTTTGAACGGATGAAATTTCCTTTATCAGCGTAGGCCTCAATGTGATCCAAAGAAGCCCTTCTCAGATTCCTCAAAGACAGTGTTAATGGACTGCTCCACGAAACATAAGTGTAACTCTGTGAGATGAATTCACACATCACCAAGAAGTTTCTAAGAAAGCTTCTTTCTAGTTTTCATCTGCGGATATTTCGTCACTGTAATGTTCATTGCGCTATGAAGTATCTAATTGTAGATTTCCAGAAAACTGTGCTAACAAACTGATCACTGAAGAGAAACGTGTAACTCTGTGAGTTGCATTCACACTTGGCAATGCAGTTTCTCAGAAAGCTTCTCTTTAGTTATTATGCGAGGATATTTGCTTTATCACCATGGGCCCAATAGGCTCCCAAATATCACTTTGCAGATTCCACGAAAAGAGTGTTAGCAAACTGCTTCTTGAGGCAGAGGTTGTAACTCTGTGAGATGAACTCACAGATCAGAAAGAAGTTTCTCAGAAAGCTTCTTTCACGTTTTGAACGGATGAAATTTCCTTTATCAGCGTAGGCCTCAATGTGATCCAAAGAAGCCCTTCTCAGATTCCTCAAAGACAGTGTTAATGGACTGCTCCACGAAACATAAGTGTAACTCTGCGAGATGAATTCACACATCACCAAGAAGTTTCTAAGAAAGCTTCTTTCTAGTTTTCATCTGGATATTTCCTTGTCAATGTAATGTTCATTGCGCTGTGAAGTATCTAATTGCAGATTTCCAGAAAACTGTGCTAACAAACTGATCACTGAAGAGAAACGTGTAACTCTGTGAGTTGCATTCACACTTGGCAATGCAGTTTCTCAGAAAGCTTCTCTTTAGTTATTATGTGAGGATATTTCCTTTATCACCATGGGCCCCAATAGGCTCCCAAATATCACTTTGCAGATTCCACGAAAAGAGTGTTAGCAAACTGCTTCTTGAGGCAGAGGTTGTAACTCTGTGAGATGAACTCACAGATCAGAAAAAGTTTCTCAGAAAGCTTCTTTCACGTTTTGAACGGATGAAATTTCCTTTATCAGCGTAGGCCTCAATGTGATCCAAAGAAGCCCTTCTCAGATTCCTCAAAGACAGTGTTAATGGACTGCTCCACGAAACATAAGTGTAACTCTGTGAGATGAATTCACACATCACCAAGAAGTTTCTAAGAAAGCTTCTTTCTAGTTTTCATCTGTGGATATTTCCTTTGTCACTGTAATGTTCATTGCGCTATGAAGTATCTAATTGCAGATTTCCAGAAAACTGTGCTAACAAACTGATCACTGAAGAGAAACGTGTAACTCTGTGAGTTACATTCACACTTGGCAATGCAGTTTCTCAGAAAGCTTCTCTTTAGTTATTATGTGAGGATATTTCCTTTATCACCATGGGCCCCAATAGGCTCCCAAATATCACTTTGCAGATTCCACGAAAAGAGTGCTAGCAAACTGCTTCTTGAGGCAGAGGTTGTAACTCTGTGAGATGAACTCACAGATCAGAAAGAAGTTTCTCAGAAAGCTTCTTCACGTTTTGAACGGATGAAATTTCCTTTATCAGCGTAGGCCTCAATGTGATCCAAAAGCCCTTCTCAGATTCCTCAAAGACAGTGTTAATGGACTGCTCCACGAACATAAGTGTAACTCTGTGAGATGAATTCACACATCACCAAGAAGTTTCTAAGAAAGCTTCTTTCTAGTTTTCATCTGTGGATATTTCCTTGTCACTGTAATGTTCATTGCGCTATGAAGTATCTAATTGCAGATTTCCAGAAAACTGTGCTAACAAACTGATCACTGAAGAGAAACGTGTAACTCTGTGAGTTGCATTCACACTTGGCAATGCAGTTTCTCAGAAAGCTTCTCTTTAGTTATTATGTGAGGATATTTCCTTTATCACCATGGGCCCCAATAGGCTCCCAAATATCACTTTGCAGATTCCACGAAAAGAGTGTTAGCAAACTGCTTCTTGAGGCAGAGGTTGTAACTCTGTGAGATGAACTCACAGATCAGAAAGAAGTTTCTCAGAAAGCTTCTTTCACGTTTTGAACGGATGAAATTTCCTTTATCAGCGTAGGCCTCAATGTGATCCAAAGAAGCCCTTCTCAGATTCCTCAAAGACAGTGTTAATGGACTGCTCCACGAAACATAAGTGTAACTCTGTGAGATGAATTCACACATCACCAAGAAGTTTCTAAGAAAGCTTCTTTCTAGTTTTCATCTGTGGATATTTCGTCACTGTAATGTTCATTGCGCCATGAACTATCTAATTGTAGATTTCCAGAAAACTGTGCTAACAAACTGATCACTGAAGAGAAACGTGTAACTCTGTGAGTTGCATTCACACTTGGCAATGCAGTTTCTCAGAAAGCTTCTCTTAGTTATTATGTGAGGATATTTCCTTTATCACCATGGGCCCCAATAGGCTCCCAAATATCACT
>NC_044563.1:98405446-98422759 GCF_007565055.1 Rhinopithecus roxellana | reverse complement strand
GCTTTGTGATGTGTGAATTCAACTCACTAAGTTGCAGCTGTATGTCGTGGGGCCGTGGCCTAGGCCTATTTGTGTGGAATCTGAGAACAGATATTCCCGATCCCTTTGAAAACAATGGGGCCAATGGAAACATCTTCCAATAAAAATGAGAAAGAAGCTTTCTGAGAAACTTCGTTCTGATCTGTGAGTTTCATCTCACAGAGTTACAACCTCTGCCTCAAGAAAGCAGTTTGCTAACACTCTTTTCGTGGAATCTGCAAAGTGATATTTGGGAGCCTATAGGGCCCATGGTGATAAGGAAATAGCCTCACATACTAACTAAAGAGAAGCTTTCTGAAGAAAACTGCATTGCCAAGTGTGATGCAACTCACAGAGTTACACGTTTCTCTTCAGTGATCAGTTTTTGTTAGCACAGTTTTCTGGAAATCTGCAATTAGATACTTCATAGCGTAATGAACATTACAGTGACAAAGGAAATATCCACAGATGAAAACTAGAAAGAAGCTTTCTTAGAAACTTCTTGGTGATGTGTGAATTCATCTCACAGAGTTACACTTATGTTTCGTGGAGCAGTCCATTAACACTGTCTTTGAGGAATCTGAGAAGGGCTTCTTTGGATCACATTGAGGCCTAGGCTGATAAAGGAAATTTCATCCGTTCAAAACGTGAAAGAAGCTTTCTGAGAAACTTCTTTCTGATCTGTGAGTTCATCTCACAGAGTTACAAACTCTGCCTCAAGAAGCAGTTTGCTAACACTCTTTTCGTGGAATCTGCAAAGTGATATTTGGGAGTCTAATGGGGCCCATGGTGATAAAGGAAATATCCTCACATAATAACTAAAGTGAAGCTTTCTGAGAAACTGCATTGCCAAGTGTGAATGCAACTCACAGAGTTACACGTTTCTCTTCAGTGATCAGTTTGTTAGCACAGTTTTCTGGAAATCTGCAATTAGATACTTCATAGCGCAATGAACATTACAGTGACAAAGGAAATATCCACAGATGAAAACTAGAAAGAAGCTTTCTTAGAAACTTCTTGGTGATGTGTGAATTCATCTCACAGAGTTACACTTATGTTTCGTGGAGCTGTCCATTAACACTGTCTTTGAGGAATCTGAGAAGGGCTTCTTTGGATCACATTGAGGCCTACGCTGATAAAGGAAATTTCATCCGTTCAAAACGTGAAAGAAGCTTTCTGAGAAACTTCTTTCTGATCTGTGAGTTCATCTCACAGAGTTACAACCTCTGCCTCAAGAAGCAGTTTGCTAACACTCTTTTCGTGGAATCTGCAAAGTGATATTTGGGAGCCTATTGGGGCCCATGGTGATAAAGGAAATATCCTCACATAATAACTAAAGAGAAGCTTTCTGAGAAACTGCATTGCCAAGTGTGAATGCAACTCACAGAGTTACACGTTTCTCTTCAGTGATCAGTTTGTTAGCACAGTTTTCTGGAAATCTGCAATGAGATACTTCATAGCGCAATGAACATTACAGTGACAAAGGAAATATCCACAGATGAAAACTAGAAAGAAGCTTTCTTTGAAACTTCTTGGTGATGTGTGAATTCATCTCACAGAGTTACACTTATGTTTCGTGGAGCAGTCCATTAACACTGTCTTTGAGGAATCTGAGAAGGGCTTCTTTGGATCACATTGAGGCCTACGCTGATAAAGGAAATTTCATCCGTTCAAAACGTGAAAGAAGCTTTCTGAGAAACTTCTTTCTCATCTGTGAGTTCATCTCACAGAGTTACAACCTCTGCCTCAAGAAGCAGTTTGCTAACACTCTTTTCGTGGAATTTGCAAAGTGATATTTGGGAGCCTATTGGGGCCCATGGTGATAAAGGAAATATCCTCACATAATAACTAAAGAGAAGCTTTCTGAGAAACTGCATTGCCAAGTGTGAATGCAACTCACAGAGTGACACGTTTCTCTTCAGTGATCAGTTTGTTAGCACAGTTTTCTGGAAATCTGCAATTAGATACTTCATAGCGCAATGAACATTACAGTGACAAAGGAAATATCCACAGATGAAAACTAGAAAGAAGCTTTCTTAGAAACTTCTTGGTGATGTGTGAATTCATCTCACAGAGTTACACTTATGTTTCGTGGAGCAGTCCATTAACACTGTCTTTGAGGAATCTGAGAAGGGCTTCTTTGGATCACATTGAGGCCTACGCTGATAAAGGAAATTTCATCCGTTCAAAACGTGAAAGAAGCTTTCTGAAAAACTTCTTTCTGATCTGTGAGTTCATCTCACAGAGTTACAACCTCTGCCTCAAGAAGCAGTTTGCTAACACTCTTTTCGTGGAATCTGCAAAGTGATATTTGGGAGCCTATTGGGGCCCATGGTGATAAAGGAAATAGCCTCACATAATAACTAAAGAGAAGCTTTCTGAGAAACTGCATTGCCAAGTGTGAATGCAACTCACAGAGTTACACGTTTCTCTTCAGTGATCAGTTTGTTAGCACAGTTTTCTGGAAATCTGCAATTAGATACTTCATAGCGCAATGAACATTACAGTGACAAAGGAAATATCCACAGATGAAAACTAGAAAGAAGCTTTCTTAGAAACTTCTTGGTGATGTGTGAATTCATCTCACAGAGTTACACTTATGTTTCGTGGAGCAGTCCATTAACACTGTCTTTGAGGAATCTGAGAAGGGCTTCTTTGGATCACATTGAGGCCTACGCTGATAAAGGAAATTTCATCCGTTCAAAACGTGAAAGAAGCTTTCTGAAAAACTTCTTTCTGATCTGTGAGTTCATCTCACAGAGTTACAACCTCTGCCTCAAGAAGCAGTTTGCTAACACTCTTTTCGTGGAATCTGCAAAGTGATATTTGGGAGCCTATTGGGGCCCATGGTGATAAAGGAAATATCCTCACATAATAACTAAAGAGAAGCTTTCTGAGAAACTGCATTGCCATGTGTGAATGCAACTCACAGAGTTACGCCAGTGTTTTTTGGAGCCGTTTCTTAGGGCTGTTTCCGTGGATTCTGAGAAGTGATATTTCAGATAGCTTTGAAGAATAGAAGGAGAAAGGATATATCCTTCAAGAGAAAGCGGAACCAAGCTTTCTGAGAAACTGCTTTGTGATATGTGAATTCATTTCACAGTGTTCTATCACCCTTTCTCGGGGGAGTTTCCTAGCACTCATTTTGAGGAATCTCAGATGTGATGTCTTGGATATCGTTGAATCGCATGCTGAATAAGGAACTCTCCTCAGAGAAACCTGCAGAGAAGCCTTCTCAAAAACTTCTTTGTTGTGGGTGAATTCAGCCCACAGATGTCCATCATTGTTTCCACTGAGAAACTTGCTAGCAGAATTTTCGCAGAATCTGCAATAGGACACACGGTGGCGCTCCAAGACCACAAATAACCCTGTCTTACTAAAGAAAGAAGCTTTCTGAGAAACCGCTTTGTGATGTGTGAATTCAACTCACTAAGTTGCAGCTGTATGTCGTGGGGCCGTGGCCTAGGCCTATTTGTGTGGAATCTGAGAACAGATATTCCCGATCCCTTTGAAAACAATGGGGCCAATGGAAACATCTTCCAATAAAAATGAGAAAGAAGCTTTCTGAGAAACTTCGTTCTGATCTGTGAGTTCATCTCACAGAGTTACAACCTCTGCCTCAAGAAGCAGTTTGCTAACACTCTTTTCGTGGAATCTGCAAAGTGATATTTGGGAGCCTATTAGGGCCCATGGTGATAAAGGAAATAGCCTCACATACTAACTAAAGAGAAGCTTTCTGAGAAACTGCATTGCCAAGTGTGAATGCAACTCACAGAGTTACACGTTTCTCTTCAGTGATCAGTTTGTTAGCACAGTTTTCTGGAAATCTGCAATTAGATACTTCATAGCGTAATGAACATTACAGTGACAAAGGAAATATCCACAGATGAAAACTAGAAAGAAGCTTTCTTAGAAACTTCTTGGTGATGTGTGAATTCATCTCACAGAGTTACACTTATGTTTCGTGGAGCAGTCCATTAACACTGTCTTTGAGGAATCTGAGAAGGGCTTCTTTGGATCACATTGAGGCCTAGGCTGATAAAGGAAATTTCATCCGTTCAAAACGTGAAAGAAGCTTTCTGAGAAACTTCTTTCTGATCTGTGAGTTCATCTCACAGAGTTACAACCTCTGCCTCAAGAAGCAGTTTGCTAACACTCTTTTCGTGGAATCTGCAAAGTGATATTTGGGAGCCTATTGGGGCCCATGGTGATAAAGGAAATATCCTCACATAATAACTAAAGAGAAGCTTTCTGAGAAACTGCATTGCCAAGTATGAATGCAACTCACAGAGTTACACGTTTCTCTTCAGTGATCAGTTTGTTAGCACAGTTTTCTGGAAATCTGCAATTAGATACTTCATAGCGCAATGAACATTACAGTGACAAAGGAAATATCCACAGATGAAAACTAGAAAGAAGCTTTCTTAGAAACTTCTTGGTGATGTGTGAATTCATCTCACAGAGTTACACTTATGTTTCGTGGAGCAGTCCATTAACACTGTCTTTGAGGAATCTGAGAAGGGCTTCTTTGGATCACATTGAGGCCTACGCTGATAAAGGAAATTTCATCCGTTCAAAACGTGAAAGAAGCTTTCTGAGAAACTTCTTTCTCATCTGTGAGTTCATCTCACAGAGTTACAACCTCTGCCTCAAGAAGCAGTTTGCTAACACTCTTTTCGTGGAATCTGCAAAGTGATATTTGGGAGCCTATTGGGGCCCATGGTGATAAAGGAAATATCCTCACATAATAACTAAAGAGAAGCTTTCTGAGAAACTGCATTGCCAAGTGTGAATGCAACTCACAGAGTGACACGTTTCTCTTCAGTGATCAGTTTGTTAGCACAGTTTTCTGGAAATCTGCAATGAGATACTTCATAGCGCAATGAACATTACAGTGACAAAGGAAATATCCACAGATGAAAACTAGAAAGAAGCTTTCTTTGAAACTTCTTGGTGATGTGTGAATTCATCTCACAGAGTTACACTTATGTTTCGTGGAGCAGTCCATTAACACTGTCTTTGAGGAATCTGAGAAGGGCTTCTTTGGATCACATTGAGGCCTACGCTGATAAAGGAAATTTCATCCGTTCAAAACGTGAAAGAAGCTTTCTGAGAAACTTCTTTCTGATCTGTGAGTTCATCTCACAGAGTTACAACCTCTGCCTCAAGAAGCAGTTTGCTAACACTCTTTTCGTGGAATCTGCAAAGTGATATTTGGGAGCCTATTGGGGCCCATGGTGATAAAGGAAATATCCTCACATAATAACTAAAGAGAAGCTTTCTGAGAAACTGCATTGCCAAGTGTGAATGCAACTCACAGAGTTACACGTTTCTCTTCAGTGATCAGTTTGTTAGCACAGTTTTCTGGAAATCTGCAATGAGATACTTCATAGCGCAATGAACATTACAGTGACAAAGGAAATATCCACAGATGAAAACTAGAAAGAAGCTTTCTTAGAAACTTCTTGGTGATGTGTGAATTCATCTCACAGAGTTACACTTATGTTTCGTGGAGCAGTCCATTAACACTGTCTTTGAGGAATCTGAGAAGGGCTTCTTTGGATCACATTGAGGCCTACGCTGATAAAGGAAATTTCATCCGTTCAAAACGTGAAAGAAGCTTTCTGAGAAACTTCTTTCTGATCTGTGAGTTCATCTCACAGAGTTACAACCTCTGCCTCAAGAAGCAGTTTGCTAACACTCTTTTCGTGGAATCTGCAAAGTGATATTTGGGAGCCTATTGGGGCCCATGGTGATAAAGGAAATATCCTCACATAATAACTAAAGAGAAGCTTTCTGAGAAACTGCATTGCCAAGTGTGAATGCAACTCACAGAGTTACACGTTTCTCTTCAGTGATCAGTTTGTTAGCACAGTTTTCTGGAAATCTGCAATGAGATACTTCATAGCGCAATGAACATTACAGTGACAAAGGAAATATCCACAGATGAAAACTAGAAAGAAGCTTTCTTAGAAACTTCTTGGTGATGTGTGAATTCATCTCACAGAGTTACACTTATGTTTCGTGGAGCAGTCCATTAACACTGTCTTTGAGGAATCTGAGAAGGGCTTCTTTGGATCACATTGAGGCCTACGCTGATAAAGGAAATTTCATCCGTTCAAAACGTGAAAGAAGCTTTCTGAGAAACTTCTTTCTGATCTGTGAGTTCATCTCACAGAGTTACAACCTCTGCCTCAAGAAGCAGTTTGCTAACACTCTTTTCGTGGAATCTGCAAAGTGATATTTGGGAGCCTATTGGGGCCCATGGTGATAAAGGAAATATCCTCACATAATAACTAAAGAGAAGCTTTCTGAGAAACTGCATTGCCAAGTGTGAATGCAACTCACAGAGTTACACGTTTCTCTTCAGTGATCAGTTTGTTAGCACAGTTTTCTGGAAATCTGCAATGAGATACTTCATAGCGCAATGAACATTACAGTGACAAAGGAAATATCCACAGATGAAAACTAGAAAGAAGCTTTCTTAGAAACTTCTTGGTGATGTGTGAATTCATCTCACAGAGTTACACTTATGTTTCGTGGAGCAGTCCATTAACACTGTCTTTGAGGAATCTGAGAAGGGCTTCTTTGGATCACATTGAGGCCTACGCTGATAAAGGAAATTTCATCCGTTCAAAACGTGAAAGAAGCTTTCTGAGAAACTTCTTTCTCATCTGTGAGTTCATCTCACAGAGTTACAACCTCTGCCTCAAGAAGCAGTTTGCTAACACTCTTTTCGTGGAATCTGCAAAGTGATATTTGGGAGCCTATTGGGGCCCATGGTGATAAAGGAAATATCCTCACATAATAACTAAAGAGAAGCTTTCTGAGAAACTGCATTGCCAAGTGTGAATGCAACTCACAGAGTTACACGTTTCTCTTCAGTGATCAGTTTGTTAGCACAGTTTTCTGGAAATCTGCAATTAGATACTTCATAGCGCAATGAACATTACAGTGACAAAGGAAATATCCACAGATGAAAACTAGAAAGAAGCTTTCTTAGAAACTTCTTGGTGATGTGTGAATTCATCTCACAGAGTTACACTTATGTTTCGTGGAGCTGTCCATTAACACTGTCTTTGAGGAATCTGAGAAGGGCTTCTTTGGATCACATTGAGGCCTACGCTGATAAAGGAAATTTCATCCGTTCAAAACGTGAAAGAAGCTTTCTGAGAAACTTCTTTCTGATCTGTGAGTTCATCTCACAGAGTTACAACCTCTGCCTCAAGAAGCAGTTTGCTAACACTCTTTTCGTGGAATCTGCAAAGTGATATTTGGGAGCCTATTGGGGCCCATGGTGATAAAGGAAATATCCTCACATAATAACTAAAGAGAAGCTTTCTGAGAAACTGCATTGCCAAGTGTGAATGCAACTCACAGAGTTACACGTTTCTCTTCAGTGATCAGTTTGTTAGCACAGTTTTCTGGAAATCTGCAATGAGATACTTCATAGCGCAATGAACATTACAGTGACAAAGGAAATATCCACAGATGAAAACTAGAAAGAAGCTTTCTTTGAAACTTCTTGGTGATGTGTGAATTCATCTCACAGAGTTACACTTATGTTTCGTGGAGCAGTCCATTAACACTGTCTTTGAGGAATCTGAGAAGGGCTTCTTTGGATCACATTGAGGCCTACGCTGATAAAGGAAATTTCATCCGTTCAAAACGTGAAAGAAGCTTTCTGAGAAACTTCTTTCTCATCTGTGAGTTCATCTCACAGAGTTACAACCTCTGCCTCAAGAAGCAGTTTGCTAACACTCTTTTCGTGGAATTTGCAAAGTGATATTTGGGAGCCTATTGGGGCCCATGGTGATAAAGGAAATATCCTCACATAATAACTAAAGAGAAGCTTTCTGAGAAACTGCATTGCCAAGTGTGAATGCAACTCACAGAGTGACACGTTTCTCTTCAGTGATCAGTTTGTTAGCACAGTTTTCTGGAAATCTGCAATTAGATACTTCATAGCGCAATGAACATTACAGTGACAAAGGAAATATCCACAGATGAAAACTAGAAAGAAGCTTTCTTAGAAACTTCTTGGTGATGTGTGAATTCATCTCACAGAGTTACACTTATGTTTCGTGGAGCAGTCCATTAACACTGTCTTTGAGGAATCTGAGAAGGGCTTCTTTGGATCACATTGAGGCCTACGCTGATAAAGGAAATTTCATCCGTTCAAAACGTGAAAGAAGCTTTCTGAAAAACTTCTTTCTGATCTGTGAGTTCATCTCACAGAGTTACAACCTCTGCCTCAAGAAGCAGTTTGCTAACACTCTTTTCGTGGAATCTGCAAAGTGATATTTGGGAGCCTATTGGGGCCCATGGTGATAAAGGAAATATCCTCACATAATAACTAAAGAGAAGCTTTCTGAGAAACTGCATTGCCAAGTGTGAATGCAACTCACAGAGTGACACGTTTCTCTTCAGTGATCAGTTTGTTAGCACAGTTTTCTGGAAATCTGCAATGAGATACTTCATAGCGCAATGAACATTACAGTGACAAAGGAAATATCCACAGATGAAAACTAGAAAGAAGCTTTCTTAGAAACTTCTTGGTGATGTGTGAATTCATCTCACAGAGTTACACTTATGTTTCGTGGAGCAGTCCATTAACACTGTCTTTGAGGAATCTGAGAAGGGCTTCTTTGGATCACATTGAGGCCTACGCTGATAAAGGAAATTTCATCCGTTCAAAACGTGAAAGAAGCTTTCTGAGAAACTTCTTTCTCATCTGTGAGTTCATCTCACAGAGTTACAACCTCTGCCTCAAGAAGCAGTTTGCTAACACTCTTTTCGTGGAATTTGCAAAGTGATATTTGGGAGCCTATTGGGGCCCATGGTGATAAAGGAAATATCCTCACATAATAACTAAAGAGAAGCTTTCTGAGAAACTGCATTGCCATGTGTGAATGCAACTCACAGAGTTACGCCAGTGTTTTTTGGAGCCGTTTCTTAGGGCTGTTTCCGTGGATTCTGAGAAGTGATATTTCAGATAGCTTTGAAGAATAGAAGGAGAAAGGATATATCCTTCAAGAGAAAGCGGAACCAAGCTTTCTGAGAAACTGCTTTGTGATATGTGAATTCATTTCACAGTGTTCTATCACCCTTTCTCGGGGGAGTTTCCTAGCACTCATTTTGAGGAATCTCAGATGTGATGTCTTGGATATCGTTGAATCGCATGCTGAATAAGGAACTCTCCTCAGAGAAACCTGCAGAGAAGCCTTCTCAAAAACTTCTTTGTTGTGGGTGAATTCAGCCCACAGATGTCCATCATTGTTTCCACTGAGAAACTTGCTAGCAGAATTTTCGCAGAATCTGCAATAGGACACACGGTGGCGCTCCAAGACCACAAATAACCCTGTCTTACTAAAGAAAGAAGCTTTCTGAGAAACCGCTTTGTGATGTGTGAATTCAACTCACTAAGTTGCAGCTGTATGTCGTGGGGCCGTGGCCTAGGCCTATTTGTGTGGAATCTGAGAACAGATATTCCCGATCCCTTTGAAAACAATGGGGCCAATGGAAACATCTTCCAATAAAAATGAGAAAGAAGCTTTCTGAGAAACTTCGTTCTGATCTGTGAGTTCATCTCACAGAGTTACAACCTCTGCCTCAAGAAGCAGTTTGCTAACACTCTTTTCGTGGAATCTGCAAAGTGATATTTGGGAGCCTATTAGGGCCCATGGTGATAAAGGAAATAGCCTCACATACTAACTAAAGAGAAGCTTTCTGAGAAACTGCATTGCCAAGTGTGAATGCAACTCACAGAGTTACACGTTTCTCTTCAGTGATCAGTTTGTTAGCACAGTTTTCTGGAAATCTGCAATTAGATACTTCATAGCGCAATGAACATTACAGTGACAAAGGAAATATCCACAGATGAAAACTAGAAAGAAGCTTTCTTAGAAACTTCTTGGTGATGTGTGAATTCATCTCACAGAGTTACACTTATGTTTCGTGGAGCAGTCCATTAACACTGTCTTTGAGGAATCTGAGAAGGGCTTCTTTGGATCACATTGAGGCCTACGCTGATAAAGGAAATTTCATCCGTTCAAAACGTGAAAGAAGCTTTCTGAAAAACTTCTTTCTGATCTGTGAGTTCATCTCACAGAGTTACAACCTCTGCCTCAAGAAGCAGTTTGCTAACACTCTTTTCGTGGAATCTGCAAAGTGATATTTGGGAGCCTATTGGGGCCCATGGTGATAAAGGAAATATCCTCACATAATAACTAAAGAGAAGCTTTCTGAGAAACTGCATTGCCATGTGTGAATGCAACTCACAGAGTTACGCCAGTGTTTTTTGGAGCCGTTTCTTAGGACTGTTTCCGTGGATTCCGAGAAGTGATATTTCAGATAGCTTTGAAGAATAGAAGGAGAAAGGATATATCCTTCAAGAGAAAGCGGAACCAAGCTTTCTGAGAAACTGCTTTGTGATATGTGAATTCATTTCACAGTGTTCTATCACCCTTTCTCGGGGGAGTTTCCTAGCACTCATTTTGAGGAATCTCAGATGTGATGTCTTGGATATCGTTGAATCGCATGCCGAATAAGGAACTATCCTCAGAGAAACCTGCAGAGAAGCCTTCTCAAAAACTTCTTTGTTGTGGGTGAATTCAGCCCACAGATGTCCATCATTGTTTCCACTGAGAAACTTGCTAGCAGAATTTTCACAGAATCTGCAATAGGACACACGGTGGCGCTCCAAGACCACAAATAACCCTGTCTTACTAAAGAAAGAAGCTTTCTGAGAAACCGCTTTGTGATGTGTGAATTCAACTCACTAAGTTGCAGCTGTATGTCGTGGGGCCGTGGCCTAGGCCTATTTGTGTGGAATCTGAGAACAGATATTCCCGATCCCTTTGAAAACAATGGGGCCAATGGAAACATCTTCCAATAAAAATGAGAAAGAAGCTTTCTGAGAAACTTCGTTCTGATCTGTGAGTTCATCTCACAGAGTTACAACCTCTGCCTCAAGAAGCAGTTTGCTAACACTCTTTTCGTGGAATCTGCAAAGTGATATTTGGGAGCCTATTGGGGCCCATGGTGATAAAGGAAATATCCTCACATAATAACTAAAGAGAAGCTTTCTGAGAAACTGCATTGCCAAGTGTGAATGCAACTCACAGAGTTACACGTTTCTCTTCAGTGATCAGTTTGTTAGCACAGTTTTCTGGAAATCTGCAATTAGATACTTCATAGCGCAATGAACATTACAGTGACAAAGGAAATATCCACAGATGAAAACTAGAAAGAAGCTTTCTTAGAAACTTCTTGGTGATGTGTGAATTCATCTCACAGAGTTACACTTATGTTTCGTGGAGCAGTCCATTAACACTGTCTTTGAGGAATCTGAGAAGGGCTTCTTTGGATCACATTGAGGCCTACGCTGATAAAGGAAATTTCATCCGTTCAAACGTGAAAGAAGCTTTCTGAGAAACTTCTTTCTGATCTGTGAGTTCATCTCACAGAGTTACAACCTCTGCCTCAAGAAGCAGTTTGCTAACACTCTTTTCGTGGAATCTGCAAAGTGATATTTGGGAGCCTATTGGGGCCCATGGTGATAAAGGAAATATCCTCACATAATAACTAAAGTGAAGCTTTCTGAGAAACTGCATTGCCAAGTGTGAATGCAACTCACAGAGTTACACGTTTCTCTTCAGTGATCAGTTTGTTAGCACAGTTTTCTGGAAATCTGCAATTAGATACTTCATAGCGCAATGAACATTA
The DNA here is from genome assembly GCF_007565055.1 of Rhinopithecus roxellana. Taxonomy (NCBI): domain Eukaryota; kingdom Metazoa; phylum Chordata; class Mammalia; order Primates; family Cercopithecidae; genus Rhinopithecus; species Rhinopithecus roxellana. The sequence goes on along the minus strand of NC_044563.1, from coordinate 98,411,014 downwards.
CAGTGACAAAGGAAATATCCACAGATGAAAACTAGAAAGAAGCTTTCTTAGAAACTTCTTGGTGATGTGTGAATTCATCTCACAGAGTTACACTTATGTTTCGTGGAGCAGTCCATTAACACTGTCTTTGAGGAATCTGAGAAGGGCTTCTTTGGATCACATTGAGGCCTACGCTGATAAAGGAAATTTCATCCGTTCAAAACGTGAAAGAAGCTTTCTGAGAAACTTCTTTCTGATCTGTGAGTTCATCTCACAGAGTTACAACCTCTGCCTCAAGAAGCAGTTTGCTAACACTCTTTTCGTGGAATCTGCAAAGTGATATTTGGGAGCTATTGGGGCCCATGGTGATAAAGGAAATATCCTCACATAATAACTAAAGTAGAAGCTTTCTGAGAAACTGCATTGCCAAGTGTGAATGCAACTCACAGAGTACACGTTTCTCTTCAGTGATCAGTTTGTTAGCACAGTTTTCTGGAAATCTGCAATTAGATACTTCATAGCGCAATGAACATTACAGTGACAAAGGAAATATCCACAGATGAAAACTAGAAAGAAGCTTTCTTAGAAACTTCTTGGTGATGTGTGAATTCATCTCACAGAGTTACACTTATGTTTCGTGGAGCTGTCCATTAACACTGTCTTTGAGGAATCTGAGAAGGGCTTCTTTGGATCACATTGAGGCCTACGCTGATAAAGGAAATTTCATCCGTTCAAAACGTGAAAGAAGCTTTCTGAGAAACTTCTTTCTGATCTGTGAGTTCATCTCACAGAGTTACAAACCCTGCCTCAAGAAGCAGTTTGCTAACACTCTTTTCGTGGAATCTGCAAAGTGATATTTGGGAGCCTATTGGGGCCCATGGTGATAAAGGAAATATCCTCACATAATAACTAAAGAGAAGCTTTCTGAGAAACTGCATTGCCAAGTGTGAATGCAACTCACAGAGTTACACGTTTCTCTTCAGTGATCAGTTTGTTAGCACAGTTTTCTGGAAATCTGCAATGAGATACTTCATAGCGCAATGAACATTACAGTGACAAAGGAAATATCCACAGATGAAACTAGAAAGAAGCTTTCTTTAGAAACTTCTTGGTGATGTGTGAATTCATCTCACAGAGTTACACTTATGTTTCGTGGAGCAGTCCATTAACACTGTCTTTGAGGAATCTGAGAAGGGCTTCTTTGGATCACATTGAGGCCTACGCTGATAAAGGAAATTTCATCCGTTCAAAACGTGAAAGAAGCTTTCTGAAAAACTTCTTTCTGATCTGTGAGTTCATCTCACAGAGTTACAACCTCTGCCTCAAGAAGCAGTTTGCTAACACTCTTTCGTGGAATCTGCAAAGTGATATTTGGGAGCCTATTGGGGCCCATGGTGATAAAGGAAATAGCCTCACATAATAACTAAAGAGAAGCTTTCTGAGAAACTGCATTGCCAAGTGTGAATGCAACTCACAGAGTTACACGTTTCTCTTCAGTGATCAGTTTGTTAGCACAGTTTTCTGGAAATCTGCAATTAGATACTTCATAGCGCAATGAACATTACAGTGACAAAGGAAATATCCACAGATGAAAACTAGAAAGAAGCTTTCTTAGAAACTTCTTGGTGATGTGTGAATTCATCTCACAGAGTTACACTTATGTTTCGTGGAGCAGTCCATTAACACTGTCTTTGAGGAATCTGAGAAGGGCTTCTTTGGATCACATTGAGGCCTACGCTGATAAAGGAAATTTCATCCGTTCAAAACGTGAAAGAAGCTTTCTGAAAAACTTCTTTCTGATCTGTGAGTTCATCTCACAGAGTTTACAACCTCTGCCTCAAGAAGCAGTTTGCTAACACTCTTTTCGTGGAATCTGCAAAGTGATATTTGGGAGCCTATTGGGGCCCATGGTGATAAAGGAAATATCCTCACATAATAACTAAAGAGAAGCTTTCTGAGAAACTGCATTGCCATGTGTGAATGCAACTCACAGAGTTACGCCAGTGTTTTTTGGAGCCGTTTCTTAGGGCTGTTTCCGTGGATTCTGAGAAGTGATATTTCAGATAGCTTTGAAGAATAGAAGGAGAAAGGATATATCCTTCAAGAGAAAGCGGAACCAAGCTTTTCTGAGAAACTGCTTTGTGATATGTGAATTCATTTCACAGTGTTCTATCACCCTTTCTCGGGGGAGTTTCCTAGCACTCATTTGAGGAATCTCAGATGTGATGTCTTGGATATCGTTGAATCGCATGCTGAATAAGGAACTCTCCTCAGAGAAACCTGCAGAGAAGCCTTCTCAAAAACTTCTTTGTTGTGGGTGAATTCAGCCCACAGATGTCCATCATTGTTTCCACTGAGAAACTTGCTAGCAGAATTTTCGCAGAATCTGCAATAGGACACACGGTGGCGCTCCAAGACCACAAATAACCCTGTCTTACTAAAGAAAGAAGCTTTCTGAGAAACCGCTTTGTGATGTGTGAATTCAACTCACTAAGTTGCAGCTGTATGTCGTGGGGCCGTGGCCTAGGCCTATTTGTGTGGAATCTGAGAACAGATATTCCCGATCCCTTTGAAAACAATGGGGCCAATGGAAACATCTTCCAATAAAAATGAGAAAGAAGCTTTCTGAGAAACTTCGTTCTGATCTGTGAGTTCATCTCACAGAGTTACAACCTCTGCCTCAAGAAGCAGTTTGCTAACACTCTTTTCGTGGAATCTGCAAAGTGATATTTGGGAGCCTATTAGGGCCCATGGTGATAAAGGAAATAGCCTCACATACTAACTAAAGAGAAGCTTTCTGAGAAACTGCATTGCCAAGTGTGAATGCAACTCACAGAGTTACACGTTTCTCTTCAGTGATCAGTTTGTTAGCACAGTTTTCTGGAAATCTGCAATTAGATACTTCATAGCGTAATGAACATTACAGTGACAAAGGAAATATCCACAGATGAAAACTAGAAAGAAGCTTCTTAGAAACTTCTTGGTGATGTGTGAATTCATCTCACAGAGTTACACTTATGTTTCGTGGAGCAGTCCATTAAACACTGTCTTTGAGGAATCTGAGAAGGCTTCTTTGGATCACATTGAGGCCTAGCTGATAAAGGAATTTCATCCGTTCAAAACGTGAAAGAAGCTTTCTGAGAAACTTCTTTCTGATCTGTGAGTTCATCTCACAGAGTTACAAACTCTGCCTCAAGAAGCAGTTTGCTAACACTCTTTTCGTGGAATCTGCAAAGTGATATTTGGGAGTCTAATGGGGCCCATGGTGATAAAGGAAATATCCTCACATAAAAACTAAAGTGAAGCTTTCTGAGAAACTGCATTGCCAAGTGTGAATGCAACTCACAGAGTTACACGTTTCTCTTCAGTGATCAGTTTGTTAGCACAGTTTTCTGGAAATCTGCAATTAGATACTTCATAGCGCAATGAACATTACAGTGACAAAGGAAATATGCACAGATGAAAACTAGAAAGAAGCTTTCTTAGAAACTTCTTGGTGATGTGTGAATTCATCTCACAGAGTTACACTTATGTTTCGTGGAGCTGTCCATTAACACTGTCTTTGAGGAATCTGAGAAGGGCTTCTTGGATCACATTGAGGCCTACGCTGATAAAGGAAATTTCATCCGTTCAAAACGTGAAAGAAGCTTTCTGAGAAACTTCTTTCTGATCTGTGAGTTCATCTCACAGAGTTACAACCTCTGCCTCAAGAAGCAGTTTGCTAACACTCTTTTCGTGGAATCTGCAAAGTGATATTTGGGAGCCTATTGGGGCCCATGGTGATAAAGGAAATATCCTCACATAATAACTAAAGAGAAGCTTTCTGAGAAACTGCATTGCCAAGTGTGAATGCAACTCACAGAGTTACACGTTTCTCTTCAGTGATCAGTTTGTTAGCACAGTTTTCTGGAAATCTGCAATTAGATACTTCATAGCGCAATGAACATTACAGTGACAAAGGAAATATCCACAGATGAAAACTAGAAAGAAGCTTTCTTGAAACTTCTTGGTGATGTGTGAATTCATCTCACAGAGTTACACTTATGTTTCGTGGAGCAGTCCATTAACACTGTCTTTGAGGAATCTGAGAAGGGCTTCTTTGGATCACATTGAGGCCTACGCTGATAAAGGAAATTTCATCCGTTCAAAACGTGAAAGAAGCTTTCTGAGAAACTTCTTTCTGATCTGTGAGTTCATCTCACAGAGTTACAACCTCTGCCTCAAGAAGCAGTTTGCTAACACTCTTTTCGTGGAATCTGCAAAGTGATATTTGGGAGCCTATTGGGGCCCATGGTGATAAAGGAAATATCCTCACATAATAACTAAAGAGAAGCTTTCTGAGAAACTGCATTGCCAAGTGTGAATGCAACTCACAGAGTTACACGTTTCTCTTCAGGATCAGTTGTTAGCACAGTTTTCTGAAATCTGCAATTAGATACTTCATAGCGCAATGAACATTACAGTGACAAAGGAAATATCCACAGATGAAAACTAGAAAGAAGCTTTCTTAGAAACTTCTTGGTGATGTGTGAATTCATCTCACAGAGTTACACTTATGTTTCGTGGAGCAGTCCATTAACACTGTTTGAGGAATCTGAGAAGGGCTTCTTTGGATCACATTGAGGCCTACGCTGATAAAGGAAATTTCATCCGTTCAAAACGTGAAAGAAGCTTTCTGAGAAACTTCTTTTCATCTGTGAGTTCATCTCACAGAGTTACAACCTCTGCCTCAAGAAGCAGTTTGCTAACACTCTTTTCGTGGAATCTGCAAAGTGATATTTGGGAGCCTATTGGGGCCCATGGTGATAAAGGAAATATCCTCACATAATAACTAAAGAGAAGCTTTCTGAGAAACTGCATTGCCATGTGTGAATGCAACTCACAGAGTTACGCCAGTGTTTTTTGGAGCCGTTTCTTAGGGCTGTTTCCGTGGATTTGAGAAGTGATATTTCAGATAGCTTTGAAGAATAGAAGGAGAAAGGAATATATCCTTCAAGGAAAGCGGAACCAAGCTTTCTGAGAAACTGCTTTGTGATATGTGAATTCATTTCACAGTGTTCTATCACCCTTTCTCGGGGGAGTTTCCTAGCACTCATTTTGAGGAATCTCAGATGTGTGTCTTGGATATCGTTGAATCGCATGCTGAATAGGAACTCTCCTCAGAGAAACCTGCAGAAGCCTTCTCAAAAACTTCTTGTTGTGGGTGAATTCAGCCCACAGATGTCCATCATTGTTTCCACTGAGAAACTTGCTAGCAGAATTTTCGCAGAATCTGCAATAGGACACACGGTGGCGCTCCAAGACCAAAATAACCCTGTCTTACTAAAGAAAGAAGCTTTCTGAGAAACCGCTTTGTGATGTGTGAATTCAACTCACTAAGTTGCAGCTGTATTCGTGGGGCCGTGGCCTAGGCCTATTTGTGTGGATCTGAGAACAGATTCCCGATCCCTTTGAAAACAATGGGGCCAATGGAAACATCTTCCAATAAAATGAGAAAGAAGCTTTCTGAGAAACTTCGTTCTGATCTGTGAGTTCATCTCACAGAGTTACAACCTCTGCCTCAAGAAGCAGTTTTGCTAACATCTTTTC
>NC_044563.1:98310710-98405346 GCF_007565055.1 Rhinopithecus roxellana | reverse complement strand
GGATATTTCTTATCACCATGGGCCCCAATAGCTCCCAAATATCACTTTGCAGATCCACGAAAAGAGTGTTAGCAAACTGCTCTTGAGGCAGAGGTTGTAACTCTGTGAGATGAACTCACAGATCAGAAAGAAGTTTCTCAGAAAGCTCTTTCACGTTTTTGAACGGATGAAATTTCCTTTATCACGCTAGCCCAATGTGATCCAGAAGCCCTTCTCAGATTCCTCAAAGACAGTGTTAATGGACGCTCCACAAACATAAGGGAACTCTGTGAGATGAATTCACACATCACAAGAAGTTTCAAAGAACTTCTTTCTAGTTTTCATCGTGGATATTTCCTTTGTCACTGTAATTTCATTGCGCTATGAAGTATCTCATTGCAGATTTCCAGAAAACTGTGCTAACAACTGATCACTGAAGAAAACGTGTACTCTGTGAGTTGCATTCACACTTGGCAATGCAGTTTCTCAAAAAGCTTCTCTTTAGTTATTATGTGAGGATATTTCCTTTATCACCATGGGCCCCAATAGGCTCCCAAATATCACTTTGCGATTCCACGAAAAGAGTGTAGGCAAACTGCTTCTTGAGGCAGAGGTTGTAACTCTGAGATGACTCACAGATCAGAAGAAGTTTCTCAGAAAGCTCCTTTCACGTTTGAACGGATGAAATTTCTTTATCAGCGTAGGCCTCAATGTGATCCAAAAAGCCCTTCTCAGATTCCTCAAAGACAGTGTTAATGGACGCTCCACGAACATAAGTGTAACTCTGTGAGATGAATTCACACATCACCAAGAAGTTTCAAAGAAGCTTCTTTCTATTTTTCATCTGTGGATATTTCCTTTGTCACTGTAATGTTCATTGCGCTATGAAGTATCTCATTGCAGATTTCCAGAAAACTGTGCTAACAAACTGATCACTGAAGAGAAACGTGTAACCTCTGTGAGTTTGCATTCACACTTGGCAATGCAGTTTCTCAGAACGCTCTCTTAGTTATTATGTGAGGATTTTCCTTTATCACCATGGGCCCCATAGGCCTCCCAATATCACTTTGCAGATTCCACGAAAAGAGTGTTAGCAAACTGCTTCTTGAGGCAGAGTTGTAACTCTGTGAATGAACTCACAGATCAGAAGATTTCTCAGAAAGCTTCTTCACGTTTTGAACGGATGAAATTTCCTTTATCAGCGTAGGCCTCAATGTGATCCAAAGAAGCCCTTCTCAGATTCCTCAAAGACAGTGTTAATGGACATGCTCCACGAAACATAAGTGTAACTCTGTGAGATGAATTCACACATCACCAAGAATTTTCAAAGAAAGCTCTTTCTAGTTTTTCATCTGTGGATATTTCCTTTGTCACTGTAAGTTCATTGCGCTATGAAGTATCTCATTGCAGATTTCCAGAAAAACTGTGCTAACAAACTGATCACTGAAGAGAAACTGTAACCTGTGAGTTGCATTCACACTTGGCAATGCAGTTTCTCAGAAAGCTTTCTTTAGTTATTATGTGAGGATTTCCTTTATCACCATGGGCCCCAATAGAGCTCCCAAATCACTTTGCAGATTCCACGAAAAGAGTGTTACAAACTGCTTCTTGAGGCAGAGGTTGTAACTCTGTGAGATGAACTCACAGATCAGAAAGAAGTTTCTCAAAGGCTTCTTTCACGTTTTGAACGGATGAAATTTCCTTTATCAGCGTAGGCCTCAATGTGATCCAAAGAAGCCCTTCTCAGATTCCTCAAAGACAGTGTTAATGGACACCTCCACGAAACATAGTGTAACTCGTGAGATAATTCACACATCACCAAGATTTCAAGAAAGCTTCTTTCTAGTTTTCATCTGTGGATATTTCCTTTGTCACTGTAATGTTTCATTGCGCTATGAAGTATCTAATTGCAGATTTCAGAAAACTTGCTAACAAACTGATCACTGAAGAGAACGTGTAACTCTGGAGTTGCATTCACACTGGGCAATGCAGTTTCTCAGAAAGCTTCCTTTAGTTATTAGTGAGGATATTTCCTTTATCACCATGGGCCCAATAGGCTCCCAAATATCACTTTGCAGATTCCACGAAAAGAGTGTTAGCAACTGCTTCTTGAGGCAGAGGTTGTAACTCTGTGAGATGAACTCACAGATCGAAAGAAGTTTCTCAGAAAGCTTCTTTCACGTTTTGAACGATGAAATTTCCTTTATCAGCGTAGGCCTCAATGTGATCCAAAGAAGCCCGTTCTCAGATTCCTCAAAGACAGTGTTAATGGACTGCTCCACGAAACATAAGTGTAACTCTGTGAATGAATTCACACATCACCAAGAAGTTTCAAAGAAAGCTTCTTCAGTTTTCATCTGTGATATTTCCTTTGTCACTGAATGTTTCATTGCTGATGAGTATCTAATTGCAGATTCCAGAAAACTGTGCTAACAAACTGATCACTGAAGAGAAACGTGTACTCTGTGAGTTGCATTCACACTTGGCAATGCAGTTTCTCAGAAAGCTTCTCTTAGTGTTATGTGAGGATTTTTCCTTTTCACCATGGGCCCCAATAGGCTCCCAACACACTTTGCAGATTCACGAAAGAGTGTTAGCAAACTGCTTCTTGAGGCAGAGTTGTAACTCTGTGAGATGAACTCACAGATAGAAAGAAGTTTCCAGAAAGCTTCTTTTCACGTTTTGAACGGAATGAATTTCCTTATCACGTAGGCCTCATGGTGATCCAAAGAAGCCCTTCTCAGATCCTCAAGACAGTGTTAATGGACGTGCTCCACGAAACATAAGTGTTAACTCTGTGTGATGAATTCACACACACCAAGAGTTTCTAGAAAGCTTCTTTCTAGTTTTCACTGTGGATATTTCCTTTGTCACTGTAATGTTCATTGCGCTATGAATATCTAATTGCAGATTTCCAGAAAACTTGCTAACAAACTGATCACTGAGAGAACGTGTAACTCGTGAGTTGCATTCAACTTGCATGCAGTTTCTCAGAAAGCTTCTCTTAGTTATTATGTGAGGTATTTCCTTTATCATCCATGGGCCCCAATAGGCTCCCAAATATCACTTTGCAGATTCCACGAAAGAGTGTTACAACGCTCTTGAGGCAGAGTTGTAACTCGTGAGATGAACTCACAGATAAAGAAGTTTCTCAGAAGCTTCTTTCACGTTTTGAACGGTAATTTCCTTTATAGCTAGGCCCATGTGTCCAAAGAGCCTTCTCAGATTCCTCAAACATGTATGGCTGCTTGCCCACCACGAACATAAGTGTAACTTGTGAGTGAATTCACCACACCAAAAGTTTCTAAAAAGCTTCTTTCTATTTTTCATCTGTGGAAGTTTCCATTTGTCCTGTAATGTCATTGACGCATGAAGTATCTAGTTGCAGATTTCCATGAAATTCTGGCTAACAACTGATCACTGAAGAAAACGTGTACTCTGTGAGTTGCATTCACACGGCAATGCAGTTCTGAAAGCTTTCTCTTTAGCTTATAGGTGATGCTATTTCCTTTCATCACCATGGGCCCCATAGCTCCCACAAATATCACTTTGCAGATCGCACGAAAAGAGTGTTAGCAACTGCTTCTTGAGGCAGAGGTTTGTAAGTAACTCTTGTGAGATACTCACAGATCGAAGAAGTTTCAGAAAGCTTCTTTCCTTTTTCGGATGAATTTTATTGGAGATAGTTTCCAGCCCTAATTGTTTGCTCAAATGGATCGGTGAATATCTGTTCTCAGAATTTCCATCACAAATAGGCCTAGCCACTGGCCCCACGATACAGCTAGCAACTTAGTGAGTTGCAATTCACACATCGTCTACACAAGCGGATTCTCAGAAAGCTTCTTTCTTTATATGACATGGGTTTTTTGTGGCTTGGGCCCACCTTCCTATTGCAGATTCCGAAAATTTGCAGCAATTTTCTAGTGGCAAAATGATGTACATCTGTGAGGAATCACACCACAATCAAAGAAGTTTTAGAAGAGCTTCTCTCAGTTTTTGAAGGAAGTTCCTTATCAGCTCAAGTATCCAAGAATCACATCTGGATTCTCAAAATATGCTGCTCCCCGAAAAAGGTAAACCTGTGAATGAATTCACAACACAGCGCAAAATTTCTCAAGAAAGCCTGGTTCGCTTCTTTGAGGAATTCCTTTCCTCCTTGTTCTTCAAGCTATGAATATCTTCTCATAGATTCCAGAAACGCTAAGAAACGTCCAAAAACTGAACTCTGTGAGTTGCATTCACACTGGCAATGCAGTTTCTCAGAAAGCTTCTTCTTAGTTATTATGTGAGGATTTTCCTTTATCACCATGGCCCCATAGGCTCCCAAATATCACTTTGCAGATTCCACGCAAGGTTTAGCAAACTGCTTCTTGAGGCAGAGGTTGTAACTCTGTGAGATAACTCACAGATCAGAAAGAAGTTTTTCAGAAAGCCTTTCCGTTTTTGAACGGATGAAATTTCCTTGTCATCGTAGGCTCCAATGTGATCCAAAGAAAGCCCTTCTCAGATTCTCAAGAACAGTGTTAATGGACTGCGCCACGAACATAAGTGTAACTCTGTTGAGATAATTCACACATCACCAGAAGTTTCAAAGAAAGCGTCTTTCTAGTTTTCATCTGTGGATATTTCCTTTGTCCTGTAATGTCATTGCGCTATGAAGTATCGAATTGCAGATTTCCAGAAACTGTGCTAACAAACTGATCACTGAAGAAACGGTAACTCTGTGAGTTCATTCACACTTGGCAATGCAGTTTCTCAGAAGCTTCTCTTTGTTAGTTATTATGTAGGTATATTCCTTTATCCACCATGGCCCCAATAGGCTCCCAAATTCACTTTGCAGATTCCACGAAAAAGAGTGTTACAAACTGCTTCTTGAGGCAGAGTGTGTAACGCTGTGGATGAACTCACAGATCAGAAAGAAGTTTTTCAGAAGCTTCTTTCACGTTTTGAACGGATGAAATTTCCTTTATCAGCGTAGGCCTCAATGTGATCCAAAGAAGCCTTCTCAGATTCCCAAGACCAGTGTTATGGACTGCTCCACGAAACATAAGTGTAACTCTGTGAGATGATTCACACATCACCAAGAATTTTTAAGAAAGCTTCTTTCTAGTTTTCATCGTGGATATTTCCTTTGTCACTGTAATGTTTCCATTGCGCTATGAAGTATCTAATTGCAGATTTCCAGAAAACTGTGCTAACAAACTGATCACTGAAAGAAACTGTAACTCTGTGAGTTGCATTCACACTTGGCAATGCAGTTTCTCAGAAAGCTTCTCTTTAGTTATTAGTGGAGGATATTTCCTTTATCACCATGGGCCCCAATAGCTCCCAAATATCACTTTGCAGATTCCCACAAAAGAGTGTTAGCACATGCTTCTTGAGGCAGAGTTGTAACTCTGTGAGATGAACTCACAGATGAAAGAAGTTTCTCAGAAAGCTTCTTTCAGTTTTGAACGGATGAAATTTCCTTTAGCACTAGGCCTCAATGTGATCCAAGAAGCCTTCTCAGATTCCTCAAAGACAGTGTTAATGGACTGCTCCCACGAACATAAGTGTAACTCTGTGAGTGAATTCACACATCACCAAGAAGTTTCTAAAAAGCTTCTTTCTAGTTTCATCTGTGGATATCTTTGTCACTGTAATGTTCATTACGCTCTGATGTATCTAATTGCAGTTTCCAGAAAACTGGTGCTAACACTGATCACTGAAGAGAAACGTGTTGTCTGTGGATTTTGCATTCACACTTGGCAATGCAGTTTCTCAGAAGCTTCTCTTAGTTTTATATGTTAGGCTATTTTTCCTTTATCACATGGCCCTGAATAGGCTCCCAATATCACTTTGCAGATTCCACGGAAAAGAGTGTTAGCACTGCTTCTTGAGGCAGAGGTTGTAACTCGGTGAGATGAACTCACAGATCAGAAAGAAGTTTCTCAGAAAGCTTCTTTCTCATTTTTTTGGAAGATGTTTCCATTGGCCCATTGTTTTCAAGGGATCGGGAATTCTTTCTAGTTTCAGATTCCACACATAGGCCTAGGCCACTGAAGCCCTAACTGACATACAGACTGCTAAACATGAGTGAGTTGAAATTCACCATCACAAAGCGGTTTTCTCAGAAAGCTTTCCTTTAGTAAGCGTGTTATTTGTGGTCTTGAGCGTCCACCAGTGTGTCCTATTGCGATCTGCGAAATTCGCTAGCAGTTCTCAGGAAACAAATGGACAATCTGTGCTGAATTCACCCACAAAAGAATTTTTGAGAAGCTTCTTGATGTTTGAGGAGAGTTCCTTTTCCAGCCATGCGATTCAAGATATCCAAGACATCACATCTGAATTGCCTCAAAATGAGTGCTAGAACTCCCACGAGAAAGGGTGATAAACACTGTGAATGAATTCACATATCACAAACAGTTTCTTCTGAAAGCTTGGTTTCGTTTTCTTGAAGGATTATCCTTTCCTTTATTCTTACAAAGTATTGAAAATACTTCTCAGAATCAGGAAACAGACCTAAGAAACGGCTCCAAAAACACTGGCGTACTCTGTGAGTTCATTCACACATGGCAATGCAGTTTCTCAAGCTTCTCTTAAGTTATTATGTGGAGATTTCATTTATCACCATGGGCCCCAATAGGCTCCCAAATACACTTTGCAGATTCCACAAAAGAGTGTTAGCAAACTGCTTCTTGAGGCAGAGTTGTAACTCTGTGAGATGAACTCACAGATCAGAAAGAAGTTTTTCTCAGAAAGCTTCTTTCACGTTTTGAACGGATGAAATTTCCTTATCAGCGTAGGCCTAATTGATCCAAAAAGCCCTTCTCAGATTCCTCAAAGACGTGTTAATGGACTGCCTCCACGAAACATAAGTGTAACTCTGTGAGATGAATTCACACATCACCAAGAGTTTTAAGAAAGCTTCTTTCTAGTTTTCAATCTGTGGATATTCCTTTGTCACTGTAAGGTTCATTGCGCTATGAAGTATCTACTGCAGATTTCTCAGAAAACTGTGCTAACAAACTGGATCACTGAAGAGAAACGTGTACTCTGTGAGTTGCATTCACACTTGGCAATGCAGTTTCTCATAAGCTTTCTTTTAGTTATTATTTGAGGCTATTTCCTTTATCACCATGGGCCCATAGGCTCCCAAATATCACTTTGCAGATTCCACGAAAAGAGTGTTAGCAAACTGCTTCTTGAGGCGAGTTGTAACTCTGTGAATGAACTCACAGATCAGAAGAGAAGTTTTCAGAAAGCTTCTTTCACGTTTTTTGAACGGATAAATTTCTTTACAGCGTAGGCCTCAATGTGTCCAAAGAATCCGTCCTCAGATTCTCAAAGACAGTGTTATGGACTGCTCCACGAAACATAAGTGTAACTCTGTGAGATGAATTCACACATCACAAGAAGTTTTTCTAAGATCTTCTTTTAGTTTTCACTTGTGGATATTTTCCTTTGTCACTGTAATGTTTCATTGCGCTATGAAGTATCTGCTTGCAGATTTCCAGAAAACTGTGCTAACAAACTGATCACTAGAGAAAACGTTGCTCTCTGTGAGTTGCTTCACACTTGGCATGCGTTTCTCAGAAAGCTTCTCTTTATTTTATGTAGCGATATTTCCTTTATCCCATGGGCCCCAATAAGGCTACTCCCAAATATCACTTTGCATTCCACGAAGAGTGTTAAGCAAACTGCTTCTTAGGCACGAGGTTGTAACTCTGTGAGATGAACTCACAGATAGAAAGAAGTTTCTCAGAAAGCTTTCTTCACGTTTTGAACTGGATGAAATTTCCTTTATCAGCGTAGGCCTCAATGTGATCCCAAGAAGCCCTTCTCAGATTCCCAAAGACAGTTTAATGGACTGCTCCACAAACATAAGTGTAACTCTGTGAGATGAATTTCACACATCACAAGAAGTTTCAAAGAAAGCTTCTTTCTAGTTTTCATCTGTGGATATTTCCTTTGTCCACTGTAATGTTCATTGCGCTATGAAGTATCTCATTGCGATTTCCAGAAAACTGTGCTAAAAACTGATCACTGAAGAGAAACTTGTAACTCTGTGTAGTTGCATTCACACTTGGCAATGCAGTTTCTCAGAAAGCTTCTCTTTAGTTATTATGTGAGGATATTTCCTTTATCACCATGGGCCCCAATAGGCTCCCAAATATCACTTTGCAGATTCCACGAAAAGAGTGTTAGCAAACTGCTTCTTGAGGCAGAGGTTGTAACTCTGTGAGATGAACTCACAGATCAGAAAGAAGTTTCTCAGAAAGCTTCTTTCACGTTTTGAACGGATGAAATTTCCTTTATCAGCGTAGGCCTCAATGTGACCCAAAGAAGCCCTTCTCAGATTCCCAAAGAAGCAGTGTTAATGGACACTCTCCACAAACATAAGTGTAACTCTGTGTGATGAATTCACACATCACCAAGAAGTTCTAAGAAAGTTCTTTCTAGTTTTCATCTGTGATATTTCCTTTTCACTGTAATGTTCAATTGGCGCTATGAAGTATCTATTGCAGATTTCCAGAACACTGTGCTAACAAACTGAGTCACTGAAGAAAACGTGTAACCTGTGAGTTGCTTCAAACTTGCAATGCAGTTTCTCAGAAAGCTTCACTTTAGTTATTATGTAGGATATTTCCTTATCACCATGGGCCCCAATATCTCGCCAAATATCACTTTGGCAGTATCCAACGAAAAGAGTGTTAGCAAACTGTCTTCTTGAGGCAGAGTTGTTAACTCTGTGAGATGAACTCACAGATGAGAAAGAAGTTTCTCAGAAAGCTTCTTTCACGTTTTGAACGGATGAAATTTCCTTTATCAGCGTAGGCCTCAATGTGATCCAAAGAAGCCCTTCTCAGATTCCTCAAAGACAGTGTTAATGGACTGCTCCACGAAACATAAGTGTAACTCTGTGAGAAAATTCACACTCACCAAAGAGTTTCAAGAGCTTTCTTCTAGTTTTCATCTGTGGATATTTCCTTTGTCACTGTAATGTTCATTGCGCTATGAAGTATCTCATTGCAGATTCCAGAAAACGTGCTAACAAACGTGATCACTGAGAAAACGTGTACTCTGTGAGTTTGCATTCACACTTGGCAATGCGTTTCTCAAGAAGCTTCTCTTTAGTTTTATGTGAGGATATTTCCTTATCACCATGGGCCCCAATAGTCTCCCAAATACACTTTGCAGATTCCACGAAAAGAGTGTTAGCAAACTGCTTCTTGAGGCAGAGGTTGTAACCTGTGAGATGAACTCACAGATAAAAGAAGTTTTCTCAGAAAGCTTCTTTCACGTTTTGAACGGATGAATTTCTTTATCAGCGTAGCCTCATGTGATCCAAAGAAGCCCTTCTCAGATTCCTCAAAGACAGTGTGTAATGGACGCTCCACGAACAATAGTGTAACTCTGTGAGAGAATTCACACATCACCAAGAGTTTCAAAGAAAGCTTCTTTCTAGTTTTCATCTGTGGATATTCCTTTTCACTGTAATGTTCTTGTATTGGCTATAGTATCTAATTGCAGATTTCCAGAAAACTGTGCAACAAACTGATCACTGAGAGAAACGGTAACTCTGTGAGTTGCATTCACACTTGGCAATGCGTTTCTCAAAAGCTCTCTTTAGTTTTATGTGAGGATATTTTCCTTTATCACACATGGCCCCAATAGGCTCCCAATATCACTTTGCAGATTCCACGAAAAGAGTGTAGCAACTGCTTCTTGAGGCAGAGTTTGTAACTCTGTGAGATGAACTCACAGATCAGAACGAGTTTCTCAGAAAGCTTCTTTCCACAGTTTTGAACGGATGAAATTTCCTTATCGCTAGGCCTCAAGGATCCAATAAGCCCTTCTCAGAGTCCTCAAGACAGTGTTAATGGACTGCTCACCGTAAACATAGATGTAACTCTGTGAGATGAATTCACACATCACCAAGAAGTTTCTAAGAAGCTCTTCTTTCTAGTTTTCATCTGTGATATTTCCTTTGTCCACTGTAATGTTCATTCGCTAATGAAGTATCTAATTCAGATTTCCAGAAACTTGCTAGGGAGCCCACTATCACTGCAAAGAACGTGTTCCTCTGTGAGTTGCATTCACACTTGGCAATGCAGTTTCTCAGAAGCTTCCTTTAGTTATATGGAGGACTATTTCCTTTATCACCATGGGCCCCTAATAGGCTCCCAAATATCACTGCAGATTTCCACGAAAAAGTTGTAGCAAACTGCTGCTTGCTTCTTGAGGCAGAGGTTGTAACTCTGTGAGATGAACTCACAGATCAGAAAGAAGTTTCTCAGAAAGCTTCTTTCACGTTTTGAACGGATGAAATTTCCTTTATCAGCGTAGGGCCTCAATGTGATCCAAAGAAGCCCTTCTCAGATTCCTCAAAGACAGTGTTAATGACTGCTCCACGAAACATAAGTGTAACTCTGTGAGATGAATTCACACATCACCAAGAAGTTTCAAAGAAAGCTTCTTTCTAGTTTTCATCTGTGGATATTTCCTTTGTCACTGTAATGTTCATTGCGCTATGAAGTATCTCATTGCAGATTTCCAGAAAACTGTGCTAACAAACTGATCACTGAAGAGAAACGTGTAACTCTGTGAGTTGCATTCACACTTGGCAATGCAGTTTCTCAGAAAGCTTCTCTTTAGTTATTATGTGAGGATATTTCCTTTATCACCATGGGCCCAATAGGCTCCCAAATATCACTTTGCAGATTCCACGAAAAGAGTGTTAGCAAACTGCTTCTTGAGGCAGAGGTTGTAACTCTGTGAGATGAACTCACAGATCAGAAAGAAGTTTCTCAGAAAGCTTCTTTCACGTTTTGAACGGATGAAATTTCCTTTATCAGCGTAGGCCTCAATGTGATCCAAAGAAGCCCTTCTCAGATTCCTCAAAGACAGTGTTAATGGACTGCTCCACGAAACATAAGTGTAACTCTGTGAGATGAATTCACACATCACCAAGAAGTTTCTAAGAAAGCTTCTTTCTAGTTTTCATCTGTGGATATTTCCTTTGTCACTGTAATGTTCATTGCGCTATGAAGTATCTAATTGCAGATTTCCAGAAAACTGTGCTAACAAACTGATCACTGAAGAGAAACGTGTAACTCTGTGAGTTGCATTCACACTTGGCAATGCAGTTTCTCAGAAAGCTTCTCTTTAGTTATTATGTGAGGATATTTCCTTTATCACCATGGGCCCCATAGGCTCCCAAATATCACTTTGCAGATTCCACGAAAAGAGTGTTAGCAAACTGCTTCTTGAGGCAGAGGTTGTAACTCTGTGAGATGAACTCACAGATCAGAAAGAAGTTTCTCAGAAAGCTTCTTTCACGTTTTGAACGGATGAAATTTCCTTTATCAGCGTAGGCCTCAATGTGATCCAAAGAAGCCCTTCTCAGATTCCTCAAAGACAGTGTTAATGGACTGCTCCACGAAACATAAGTGTAACTCTGTGAGATGAATTCACACATCACCAAGAAGTTTCTAAGAAAGCTTCTTTCTAGTTTTCATCTGTGGATATTTCCTTTGTCACTGTAATGTTCATTGCGCTATGAAGTATCTAATTGCAGATTTCCAGAAAACTGTGCTAACAAACTGATCACTGAAGAGAAACGTGTAACTCTGTGAGTTGCATTCACACTTGGCAATGCAGTTTCTCAGAAAGCTTCTCTTTAGTTATTATGTGAGGATATTTCCTTTATCACCATGGGCCCCAATAGGCTCCCAAATATCACTTTGCAGATTCCACGAAAAGAGTGTTAGCAAACTGCTTCTTGAGGCAGAGGTTGTAACTCTGTGAGATGAACTCACAGATCAGAAAGAAGTTTCTCAGAAAGCTTCTTTCACGTTTTGAACGGATGAAATTTCCTTTATCAGCGTAGGCCTCAATGTGATCCAAAGAAGCCCTTCTCAGATTCCTCAAAGACAGTGTTAATGGACTGCTCCACGAAACATAAGTGTAACTCTGTGAGATGAATTCACACATCACCAAGAAGTTTCTAAAGAAAGCTTCTTTCTAGTTTTCATCTGTGGATATTTCCTTTGTCACTGTAATGTTCATTGCGCTATGAAGTATCTCATTGCAGATTTCCAGAAAACTGTGCTAACAAACTGATCACTGAAGAGAAACGTGTAACTCTGTGAGTTGCATTCACACTTGGCAATGCAGTTTCTCAGAAAGCTTCTCTTTAGTTATTATGTGAGGATATTTCCTTTATCACCATGGGCCCCAATAGGCTCCCAAATATCACTTTGCAGATTCCACGAAAAGAGTGTTAGCAAACTGCTTCTTGAGGCAGAGGTTGTAACTCTGTGAGATGAACTCACAGATGAGAAAGAAGTTTCTCAGAAAGCTTCTTTCACGTTTTGAACGGATGAAATTTCCTTTATCAGCGTAGGCCTCAATGTGATCCAAAGAAGCCCTTCTCAGATTCCTCAAAGACAGTGTTAATGGACTGCTCCACGAAACATAAGTGTAACTCTGTGAGATGAATTCACACATCACCAAGAAGTTTCTAAGAAAGCTTCTTTCTAGTTTTCATCTGTGGATATTTCCTTTGTCACTGTAATGTTCATTGCGCTATGAAGTATCTAATTGCAGATTTCCAGAAAACTGTGCTAACAAACTGATCACTGAAGAGAAACGTGTAACTCTGTGAGTTGCATTCACACTTGGCAATGCAGTTTCTCAGAAAGCTTCTCTTTAGTTATTATGTGAGGATATTTCCTTTATCACCATGGGCCCCAATAGGCTCCCAAATATCACTTTGCAGATTCCACGAAAAGAGTGTTAGCAAACTGCTTCTTGAGGCAGAGGTTGTAACTCTGTGAGATGAACTCACAGATCAGAAAGAAGTTTCTCAGAAAGCTTCTTTCACGTTTTGAACGGATGAAATTTCCTTTATCAGCGTAGGCCTCAATGTGATCCAAAGAAGCCCTTCTCAGATTCCTCAAAGACAGTGTTAATGGACTGCTCCACGAAACATAAGTGTAACTCTGTGAGATGAATTCACACATCACCAAGAAGTTTCTAAGAAAGCTTCTTTCTAGTTTTCATCTGTGGATATTTCCTTTGTCACTGTAATGTTCATTACGCTATGAAGTATCTAATTGCAGATTTCCAGAAAACTGTGCTAACAAACTGATCACTGAAGAGAAACGTGTAACTCTGTGAGTTGCATTCACACTTGGCAATGCAGTTTCTCAGAAAGCTTCTCTTTAGTTAGTATGTGAGGCTATTTCCTTTATCACCATGGGCCCTAATAGGCTCCCAAATATCACTTTGCAGATTCCACGAAAAGAGTGTTAGCAAACTGCTTCTTGAGGCAGAGGTTGTAACTCTGTGAGATGAACTCACAGATCAGAACGAAGTTTCTCAGAAAGCTTCTTTCTCATTTTTATTGGAAGATGTTTCCATTGGCCCCATTGTTTTCAAAGGGATCGGGAATATCTGTTCTCAGATTCCACACAAATAGGCCTAGGCCACGGCCCCACGACATACAGCTGCAACTTAGTGAGTTGAATTCACACATCACAAAGCGGTTTCTCAGAAAGCTTCTTTCTTTAGTAAGACAGGGTTATTTGTGGTCTTGGAGCGCCACCGTGTGTCCTATTGCAGATTCTGCGAAAATTCTGCTAGCAAGTTTCTCAGTGGAAACAATGATGGACATCTGTGGGCTGAATTCACCCACAACAAAGAAGTTTTTGAGAAGGCTTCTCTGCAGGTTTCTCTGAGGAGAGTTCCTTATTCAGCATGCGATTCAACGATATCCAAGACATCACATCTGAGATTCCTCAAAATGAGTGCTAGGAAACTCCCCCGAGAAAGGGTGATAGAACACTGTGAAATGAATTCACATATCACAAAGCAGTTTCTCAGAAAGCTTGGTTCCGCTTTCTCTTGAAGGATATATCCTTTCTCCTTCTATTCTTCAAAGCTATCTGAAATATCACTTCTCAGAATCCACGGAAACAGCCCTAAGAAACGGCTCCAAAAAACACTGGCGTAACTCTGTGAGTTGCATTCACACATGGCAATGCAGTTTCTCAGAAAGCTTCTCTTTAGTTATTATGTGAGGATATTTCCTTTATCACCATGGGCCCCAATAGGCTCCCAAATATCACTTTGCAGATTCCACGAAAAGAGTGTTAGCAAACTGCTTCTTGAGGCAGAGGTTGTAACTCTGTGAGATGAACTCACAGATCAGAAAGAAGTTTTTCAGAAAGCTTCTTTCACGTTTTGAACGGATGAAATTTCCTTTATCAGCGTAGGCCTCAATGTGATCCAAAGAAGCCCTTCTCAGATTCCTCAAAGACAGTGTTAATGGACTGCTCCACGAAACATAAGTGTAACTCTGTGAGATGAATTCACACATCACCAAGAAGTTTCTAAGAAAGCTTCTTTCTAGTTTTCATCTGTGGATATTTCCTTTGTCACTGTAATGTTCATTGCGCTATGAAGTATCTAATTGCAGATTTCCAGAAAACTGTGCTAACAAACTGATCACTGAAGAGAAACGTGTAACTCTGTGAGTTGCATTCACACTTGGCAATGCAGTTTCTCAGAAAGCTTCTCTTTAGTTATTATGTGAGGATATTTCCTTTATCACCATGGGCCCCAATAGGCTCCCAAATATCACTTTGCAGATTCCACGAAAAGAGTGTTAGCAAACTGCTTCTTGAGGCAGAGGTTGTAACTCTGTGAGATGAACTCACAGATCAGAAAGAAGTTTTTCAGAAAGCTTCTTTCACGTTTTGAACGGATGAAATTTCCTTTATCAGCGTAGGCCTCAATGTGATCCAAAGAAGCCCTTCTCAGATTCCTCAAAGACAGTGTTAATGGACTGCTCCACGAAACATAAGTGTAACTCTGTGAGATGAATTCACACATCACCAAGAAGTTTCTAAGAAAGCTTCTTTCTAGTTTTCATCTGTGGATATTTCCTTTGTCACTGTAATGTTCATTGCGCTATGAAGTATCTAATTGCAGATTTCCAGAAAACTGTGCTAACAAACTGATCACTGAAGAGAAACGTGTAACTCTGTGAGTTGCATTCACACTTGGCAATGCAGTTTCTCAGAAAGCTTCTCTTTAGTTATTATGTGAGGATATTTCCTTTATCACCATGGGCCCCAATAGGCTCCCAAATATCACTTTGCAGATTCCACGAAAAGAGTGTTAGCAAACTGCTTCTTGAGGCAGAGGTTGTAACTCTGTGAGATGAACTCACAGATCAGAAAGAAGTTTCTCAGAAAGCTTCTTTCACGTTTTGAACGGATGAAATTTCCTTTATCAGCGTAGGCCTCAATGTGATCCAAAGAAGCCCTTCTCAGATTCCTCAAAGACAGTGTTAATGGACTGCTCCACGAAACATAAGTGTAACTCTGTGAGATGAATTCACACATCACCAAGAAGTTTCTAAGAAAGCTTCTTTCTAGTTTTCATCTGTGGATATTTCCTTTGTCACTGTAATGTTCATTGCGCTATGAAGTATCTAATTGCAGATTTCCAGAAAACTGTGCTAACAAACTGATCACTGAAGAGAAACGTGTAACTCTGTGAGTTGCATTCACACTTGGCAATGCAGTTTCTCAGAAAGCTTCTCTTTAGTTATTATGTGAGGATATTTCCTTTATCACCATGGGCCCCATAGGCTCCCAAATATCACTTTGCAGATTCCACGAAAAGAGTGTTAGCAAACTGCTTCTTGAGGCAGAGGTTGTAACTCTGTGAGATGAACTCACAGATCAGAAAGAAGTTTCTCAGAAAGCTTCTTTCACGTTTTGAACGGATGAAATTTCCTTTATCAGCGTAGGCCTCAATGTGATCCAAAGAAGCCCTTCTCAGATTCCTCAAAGACAGTGTTAATGGACTGCTCCACGAAACATAAGTGTAACTCTGTGAGATGAATTCACACATCACCAAGAAGTTTCAAAGAAAGCTTCTTTCTAGTTTTCATCTGTGGATATTTCCTTTGTCACTGTAATGTTCATTGCGCTATGAAGTATCTCATTGCAGATTTCCAGAAAACTGTGCTAACAAACTGATCACTGAAGAGAAACGTGTAACTCTGTGAGTTGCATTCACACTTGGCAATGCAGTTTCTCAGAAAGCTTCTCTTTAGTTATTATGTGAGGATATTTCCTTTATCACCATGGGCCCCAATAGGCTCCCAAATATCACTTTGCAGATTCCACGAAAAGAGTGTTAGCAAACTGCTTCTTGAGGCAGAGGTTGTAACTCTGTGAGATGAACTCACAGATCAGAAAGAAGTTTCTCAGAAAGCTTCTTTCACGTTTTGAACGGATGAAATTTCCTTTATCAGCGTAGGCCTCAATGTGATCCAAAGAAGCCCTTCTCAGATTCCTCAAAGACAGTGTTAATGGACTGCTCCACGAAACATAAGTGTAACTCTGTGAGATGAATTCACACATCACCAAGAAGTTTCTAAGAAAGCTTCTTTCTAGTTTTCATCTGTGGATATTTCCTTTGTCACTGTAATGTTCATTGCGCTATGAAGTATCTAATTGCAGATTTCCAGAAAACTGTGCTAACAAACTGATCACTGAAGAGAAACGTGTAACTCTGTGAGTTGCATTCACACTTGGCAATGCAGTTTCTCAGAAAGCTTCTCTTTAGTTATTATGTGAGGATATTTCCTTTATCACCATGGGCCCCAATAGGCTCCCAAATATCACTTTGCAGATTCCACGAAAAGAGTGTTAGCAAACTGCTTCTTGAGGCAGAGGTTGTAACTCTGTGAGATGAACTCACAGATCAGAAAGAAGTTTCTCAGAAAGCTTCTTTCACGTTTTGAACGGATGAAATTTCCTTTATCAGCCTAGGCCTCAATGTGATCCAAAGAAGCCCTTCTCAGATTCCTCAAAGACAGTGTTAATGGACTGCTCCACGAAACATAAGTGTAACTCTGTGAGATGAATTCACACATCACCAAGAAGTTTCTAAGAAAGCTTCTTTCTAGTTTTCATCTGTGGATATTTCCTTTGTCACTGTAATGTTCATTACGCTATGAAGTATCTAATTGCAGATTTCCAGAAAACTGTGCTAACAAACTGATCACTGAAGAGAAACGTGTAACTCTGTGAGTTGCATTCACACTTGGCAATGCAGTTTCTCAGAAAGCTTCTCTTTAGTTAGTATGTGAGGCTATTTCCTTTATCACCATGGGCCCTAATAGGCTCCCAAATATCACTTTGCAGATTCCACGAAAAGAGTGTTAGCAAACTGCTTCTTGAGGCAGAGGTTGTAACTCTGTGAGATGAACTCACAGATCAGAACGAAGTTTCTCAGAAAGCTTCTTTCTCATTTTTATTGGAAGATGTTTCCATTGGCCCCATTGTTTTCAAAGGGATCGGGAATATCTGTTCTCAGATTCCACACAAATAGGCCTAGGCCACGGCCCCACGACATACAGCTGCAACTTAGTGAGTTGAATTCACACATCACAAAGCGGTTTCTCAGAAAGCTTCTTTCTTTAGTAAGACAGGGTTATTTGTGGTCTTGGAGCGCCACCGTGTGTCCTATTGCAGATTCTGCGAAAATTCTGCTAGCAAGTTTCTCAGTGGAAACAATGATGGACATCTGTGGGCTGAATTCACCCACAACAAAGAAGTTTTTGAGAAGGCTTCTCTGCAGGTTTCTCTGAGGAGAGTTCCTTATTCAGCATGCGATTCAACGATATCCAAGACATCACATCTGAGATTCCTCAAAATGAGTGCTAGGAAACTCCCCCGAGAAAGGGTGATAGAACACTGTGAAATGAATTCACATATCACAAAGCAGTTTCTCAGAAAGCTTGGTTCCGCTTTCTCTTGAAGGATATATCCTTTCTCCTTCTATTCTTCAAAGCTATCTGAAATATCACTTCTCAGAATCCACGGAAACAGCCCTAAGAAACGGCTCCAAAAAACACTGGCGTAACTCTGTGAGTTGCATTCACACATGGCAATGCAGTTTCTCAGAAAGCTTCTCTTTAGTTATTATGTGAGGATATTTCCTTTATCACCATGGGCCCCAATAGGCTCCCAAATATCACTTTGCAGATTCCACGAAAAGAGTGTTAGCAAACTGCTTCTTGAGGCAGAGGTTGTAACTCTGTGAGATGAACTCACAGATCAGAAAGAAGTTTTTCAGAAAGCTTCTTTCACGTTTTGAACGGATGAAATTTCCTTTATCAGCGTAGGCCTCAATGTGATCCAAAGAAGCCCTTCTCAGATTCCTCAAAGACAGTGTTAATGGACTGCTCCACGAAACATAAGTGTAACTCTGTGAGATGAATTCACACATCACCAAGAAGTTTCTAAGAAAGCTTCTTTCTAGTTTTCATCTGTGGATATTTCCTTTGTCACTGTAATGTTCATTGCGCTATGAAGTATCTAATTGCAGATTTCCAGAAAACTGTGCTAACAAACTGATCACTGAAGAGAAACGTGTAACTCTGTGAGTTGCATTCACACTTGGCAATGCAGTTTCTCAGAAAGCTTCTCTTTAGTTATTATGTGAGGCTATTTCCTTTATCACCATGGGCCCCAATAGGCTCCCAAATATCACTTTGCAGATTCCACGAAAAGAGTGTTAGCAAACTGCTTCTTGAGGCAGAGGTTGTAACTCTGTGAGATGAACTCACAGATCAGAAAGAAGTTTTTCAGAAAGCTTCTTTCACGTTTTGAACGGATGAAATTTCCTTTATCAGCGTAGGCCTCAATGTGATCCAAAGAAGCCCTTCTCAGATTCCTCAAAGACAGTGTTAATGGACTGCTCC
Organism: Rhinopithecus roxellana; assembly: GCF_007565055.1. NCBI lineage: Eukaryota > Metazoa > Chordata > Mammalia > Primates > Cercopithecidae > Rhinopithecus > Rhinopithecus roxellana. The sequence goes on along the minus strand of NC_044563.1, from coordinate 98,386,595 downwards.
ACGAAACATAAGTGTAACTCTGTGAGATGAATTCACACATCACCAAGAAGTTTCTAAAGAAAGCTTCTTTCTAGTTTTCATCTGTGGATATTTCCTTTGTCACTGTAATGTTCATTGCGCTATGAAGTATCTCATTGCAGATTTCCAGAAAACTGTGCTAACAAACTGATCACTGAAGAGAAACGTGTAACTCTGTGAGTTGCATTCACACTTGGCAATGCAGTTTCTCAGAAAGCTTCTCTTTAGTTATTATGTGAGGATATTTCCTTTATCACCATGGGCCCCAATAGGCTCCCAAATATCACTTTGCAGATTCCACGAAAAGAGTGTTAGCAAACTGCTTCTTGAGGCAGAGGTTGTAACTCTGTGAGATGAACTCACAGATCAGAAAGAAGTTTCTCAGAAAGCTTCTTTCACGTTTTGAACGGATGAAATTTCCTTTATCAGCGTAGGCCTCAATGTGATCCAAAGAAGCCCTTCTCAGATTCCTCAAAGACAGTGTTAATGGACTGCTCCACGAAACATAAGTGTAACTCTGTGAGATGAATTCACACATCACCAAGAAGTTTCTAAGAAAGCTTCTTTCTAGTTTTCATCTGTGGATATTTCCTTTGTCACTGTAATGTTCATTGCGCTATGAAGTATCTAATTGCAGATTTCCAGAAAACTGTGCTAACAAACTGATCACTGAAGAGAAACGTGTAACTCTGTGAGTTGCATTCACACTTGGCAATGCAGTTTCTCAGAAAGCTTCTCTTTAGTTATTATGTGAGGATATTTCCTTTATCACCATGGGCCCCAATAGGCTCCCAAATATCACTTTGCAGATTCCACGAAAAGAGTGTTAGCAAACTGCTTCTTGAGGCAGAGGTTGTAACTCTGTGAGATGAACTCACAGATCAGAAAGAAGTTTCTCAGAAAGCTTCTTTCACGTTTTGAACGGATGAAATTTCCTTTATCAGCGTAGGCCTCAATGTGATCCAAAGAAGCCCTTCTCAGATTCCTCAAAGACAGTGTTAATGGACTGCTCCACGAAACATAAGTGTAACTCTGTGAGATGAATTCACACATCACCAAGAAGTTTCTAAGAAAGCTTCTTTCTAGTTTTCATCTGTGGATATTTCCTTTGTCACTGTAATGTTCATTGCGCTATGAAGTATCTCATTGCAGATTTCCAGAAAACTGTGCTAACAAACTGATCACTGAAGAGAAACGTGTAACTCTGTGAGTTGCATTCACACTTGGCAATGCAGTTTCTCAGAAAGCTTCTCTTTAGTTATTATGTGAGGATATTTCCTTTATCACCATGGGCCCCAATAGGCTCCCAAATATCACTTTGCAGATTCCACGAAAAGAGTGTTAGCAAACTGCTTCTTGAGGCAGAGGTTGTAACTCTGTGAGATGAACTCACAGATCAGAAAGAAGTTTCTCAGAAAGCTTCTTTCACGTTTTGAACGGATGAAATTTCCTTTATCAGCGTAGGCCTCAATGTGATCCAAAGAAGCCCTTCTCAGATTCCTCAAAGACAGTGTTAATGGACTGCTCCACGAAACATAAGTGTAACTCTGTGAGATGAATTCACACATCACCAAGAAGTTTCTAAGAAAGCTTCTTTCTAGTTTTCATCTGTGGATATTTCCTTTGTCACTGTAATGTTCATTGCGCTATGAAGTATCTAATTGCAGATTTCCAGAAAACTGTGCTAACAAACTGATCACTGAAGAGAAACGTGTAACTCTGTGAGTTGCATTCACACTTGGCAATGCAGTTTCTCAGAAAGCTTCTCTTTAGTTATTATGTGAGGATATTTCCTTTATCACCATGGGCCCCAATAGGCTCCCAAATATCACTTTGCAGATTCCACGAAAAGAGTGTTAGCAAACTGCTTCTTGAGGCAGAGGTTGTAACTCTGTGAGATGAACTCACAGATCAGAAAGAAGTTTCTCAGAAAGCTTCTTTCACGTTTTGAACGGATGAAATTTCCTTTATCAGCCTAGGCCTCAATGTGATCCAAAGAAGCCCTTCTCAGATTCCTCAAAGACAGTGTTAATGGACTGCTCCACGAAACATAAGTGTAACTCTGTGAGATGAATTCACACATCACCAAGAAGTTTCTAAGAAAGCTTCTTTCTAGTTTTCATCTGTGGATATTTCCTTTGTCACTGTAATGTTCATTACGCTATGAAGTATCTAATTGCAGATTTCCAGAAAACTGTGCTAACAAACTGATCACTGAAGAGAAACGTGTAACTCTGTGAGTTGCATTCACACTTGGCAATGCAGTTTCTCAGAAAGCTTCTCTTTAGTTAGTATGTGAGGCTATTTCCTTTATCACCATGGGCCCTAATAGGCTCCCAAATATCACTTTGCAGATTCCACGAAAAGAGTGTTAGCAAACTGCTTCTTGAGGCAGAGGTTGTAACTCTGTGAGATGAACTCACAGATCAGAACGAAGTTTCTCAGAAAGCTTCTTTCTCATTTTTATTGGAAGATGTTTCCATTGGCCCCATTGTTTTCAAAGGGATCGGGAATATCTGTTCTCAGATTCCACACAAATAGGCCTAGGCCACGGCCCCACGACATACAGCTGCAACTTAGTGAGTTGAATTCACACATCACAAAGCGGTTTCTCAGAAAGCTTCTTTCTTTAGTAAGACAGGGTTATTTGTGGTCTTGGAGCGCCACCGTGTGTCCTATTGCAGATTCTGCGAAAATTCTGCTAGCAAGTTTCTCAGTGGAAACAATGATGGACATCTGTGGGCTGAATTCACCCACAACAAAGAAGTTTTTGAGAAGGCTTCTCTGCAGGTTTCTCTGAGGAGAGTTCCTTATTCAGCATGCGATTCAACGATATCCAAGACATCACATCTGAGATTCCTCAAAATGAGTGCTAGGAAACTCCCCCGAGAAAGGGTGATAGAACACTGTGAAATGAATTCACATATCACAAAGCAGTTTCTCAGAAAGCTTGGTTCCGCTTTCTCTTGAAGGATATATCCTTTCTCCTTCTATTCTTCAAAGCTATCTGAAATATCACTTCTCAGAATCCACGGAAACAGCCCTAAGAAACGGCTCCAAAAAACACTGGCGTAACTCTGTGAGTTGCATTCACACATGGCAATGCAGTTTCTCAGAAAGCTTCTCTTTAGTTATTATGTGAGGATATTTCCTTTATCACCATGGGCCCCAATAGGCTCCCAAATATCACTTTGCAGATTCCACGAAAAGAGTGTTAGCAAACTGCTTCTTGAGGCAGAGGTTGTAACTCTGTGAGATGAACTCACAGATCAGAAAGAAGTTTTTCAGAAAGCTTCTTTCACGTTTTGAACGGATGAAATTTCCTTTATCAGCGTAGGCCTCAATGTGATCCAAAGAAGCCCTTCTCAGATTCCTCAAAGACAGTGTTAATGGACTGCTCCACGAAACATAAGTGTAACTCTGTGAGATGAATTCACACATCACCAAGAAGTTTCTAAGAAAGCTTCTTTCTAGTTTTCATCTGTGGATATTTCCTTTGTCACTGTAATGTTCATTGCGCTATGAAGTATCTAATTGCAGATTTCCAGAAAACTGTGCTAACAAACTGATCACTGAAGAGAAACGTGTAACTCTGTGAGTTGCATTCACACTTGGCAATGCAGTTTCTCAGAAAGCTTCTCTTTAGTTATTATGTGAGGCTATTTCCTTTATCACCATGGGCCCCAATAGGCTCCCAAATATCACTTTGCAGATTCCACGAAAAGAGTGTTAGCAAACTGCTTCTTGAGGCAGAGGTTGTAACTCTGTGAGATGAACTCACAGATCAGAAAGAAGTTTTTCAGAAAGCTTCTTTCACGTTTTGAACGGATGAAATTTCCTTTATCAGCGTAGGCCTCAATGTGATCCAAAGAAGCCCTTCTCAGATTCCTCAAAGACAGTGTTAATGGACTGCTCCACGAAACATAAGTGTAACTCTGTGAGATGAATTCACACATCACCAAGAAGTTTCTAAGAAAGCTTCTTTCTAGTTTTCATCTGTGGATATTTCCTTTGTCACTGTAATGTTCATTGCGCTATGAAGTATCTCATTGCAGATTTCCAGAAAACTGTGCTAACAAACTGATCACTGAAGAGAAACGTGTAACTCTGTGAGTTGCATTCACACTTGGCAATGCAGTTTCTCAGAAAGCTTCTCTTTAGTTATTATGTGAGGATATTTCCTTTATCACCATGGGCCCCAATAGGCTCCCAAATATCACTTTGCAGATTCCACGAAAAGAGTGTTAGCAAACTGCTTCTTGAGGCAGAGGTTGTAACTCTGTGAGATGAACTCACAGATCAGAAAGAAGTTTCTCAGAAAGCTTCTTTCACGTTTTGAACGGATGAAATTTCCTTTATCAGCGTAGGCCTCAATGTGATCCAAAGAAGCCCTTCTCAGATTCCTCAAAGACAGTGTTAATGGACTGCTCCACGAAACATAAGTGTAACTCTGTGAGATGAATTCACACATCACCAAGAAGTTTCTAAGAAAGCTTCTTTCTAGTTTTCATCTGTGGATATTTCCTTTGTCACTGTAATGTTCATTGCGCTATGAAGTATCTAATTGCAGATTTCCAGAAAACTGTGCTAACAAACTGATCACTGAAGAGAAACGTGTAACTCTGTGAGTTGCATTCACACTTGGCAATGCAGTTTCTCAGAAAGCTTCTCTTTAGTTATTATGTGAGGATATTTCCTTTATCACCATGGGCCCCAATAGGCTCCCAAATATCACTTTGCAGATTCCACGAAAAGAGTGTTAGCAAACTGCTTCTTGAGGCAGAGGTTGTAACTCTGTGAGATGAACTCACAGATCAGAAAGAAGTTTCTCAGAAAGCTTCTTTCACGTTTTGAACGGATGAAATTTCCTTTATCAGCGTAGGCCTCAATGTGATCCAAAGAAGCCCTTCTCAGATTCCTCAAAGACAGTGTTAATGGACTGCTCCACGAAACATAAGTGTAACTCTGTGAGATGAATTCACACATCACCAAGAAGTTTCTAAGAAAGCTTCTTTCTAGTTTTCATCTGTGGATATTTCCTTTGTCACTGTAATGTTCATTGCGCTATGAAGTATCTAATTGCAGATTTCCAGAAAACTGTGCTAACAAACTGATCACTGAAGAGAAACGTGTAACTCTGTGAGTTGCATTCACACTTGGCAATGCAGTTTCTCAGAAAGCTTCTCTTTAGTTATTATGTGAGGATATTTCCTTTATCACCATGGGCCCCAATAGGCTCCCAAATATCACTTTGCAGATTCCACGAAAAGAGTGTTAGCAAACTGCTTCTTGAGGCAGAGGTTGTAACTCTGTGAGATGAACTCACAGATCAGAAAGAAGTTTCTCAGAAAGCTTCTTTCACGTTTTGAACGGATGAAATTTCCTTTATCAGCCTAGGCCTCAATGTGATCCAAAGAAGCCCTTCTCAGATTCCTCAAAGACAGTGTTAATGGACTGCTCCACGAAACATAAGTGTAACTCTGTGAGATGAATTCACACATCACCAAGAAGTTTCTAAGAAAGCTTCTTTCTAGTTTTCATCTGTGGATATTTCCTTTGTCACTGTAATGTTCATTACGCTATGAAGTATCTAATTGCAGATTTCCAGAAAACTGTGCTAACAAACTGATCACTGAAGAGAAACGTGTAACTCTGTGAGTTGCATTCACACTTGGCAATGCAGTTTCTCAGAAAGCTTCTCTTTAGTTAGTATGTGAGGCTATTTCCTTTATCACCATGGGCCCTAATAGGCTCCCAAATATCACTTTGCAGATTCCACGAAAAGAGTGTTAGCAAACTGCTTCTTGAGGCAGAGGTTGTAACTCTGTGAGATGAACTCACAGATCAGAACGAAGTTTCTCAGAAAGCTTCTTTCTCATTTTTATTGGAAGATGTTTCCATTGGCCCCATTGTTTTCAAAGGGATCGGGAATATCTGTTCTCAGATTCCACACAAATAGGCCTAGGCCACGGCCCCACGACATACAGCTGCAACTTAGTGAGTTGAATTCACACATCACAAAGCGGTTTCTCAGAAAGCTTCTTTCTTTAGTAAGACAGGGTTATTTGTGGTCTTGGAGCGCCACCGTGTGTCCTATTGCAGATTCTGCGAAAATTCTGCTAGCAAGTTTCTCAGTGGAAACAATGATGGACATCTGTGGGCTGAATTCACCCACAACAAAGAAGTTTTTGAGAAGGCTTCTCTGCAGGTTTCTCTGAGGAGAGTTCCTTATTCAGCATGCGATTCAACGATATCCAAGACATCACATCTGAGATTCCTCAAAATGAGTGCTAGGAAACTCCCCCGAGAAAGGGTGATAGAACACTGTGAAATGAATTCACATATCACAAAGCAGTTTCTCAGAAAGCTTGGTTCCGCTTTCTCTTGAAGGATATATCCTTTCTCCTTCTATTCTTCAAAGCTATCTGAAATATCACTTCTCAGAATCCACGGAAACAGCCCTAAGAAACGGCTCCAAAAAACACTGGCGTAACTCTGTGAGTTGCATTCACACATGGCAATGCAGTTTCTCAGAAAGCTTCTCTTTAGTTATTATGTGAGGATATTTCCTTTATCACCATGGGCCCCAATAGGCTCCCAAATATCACTTTGCAGATTCCACGAAAAGAGTGTTAGCAAACTGCTTCTTGAGGCAGAGGTTGTAACTCTGTGAGATGAACTCACAGATCAGAAAGAAGTTTTTCAGAAAGCTTCTTTCACGTTTTGAACGGATGAAATTTCCTTTATCAGCGTAGGCCTCAATGTGATCCAAAGAAGCCCTTCTCAGATTCCTCAAAGACAGTGTTAATGGACTGCTCCACGAAACATAAGTGTAACTCTGTGAGATGAATTCACACATCACCAAGAAGTTTCTAAGAAAGCTTCTTTCTAGTTTTCATCTGTGGATATTTCCTTTGTCACTGTAATGTTCATTGCGCTATGAAGTATCTAATTGCAGATTTCCAGAAAACTGTGCTAACAAACTGATCACTGAAGAGAAACGTGTAACTCTGTGAGTTGCATTCACACTTGGCAATGCAGTTTCTCAGAAAGCTTCTCTTTAGTTATTATGTGAGGCTATTTCCTTTATCACCATGGGCCCCAATAGGCTCCCAAATATCACTTTGCAGATTCCACGAAAAGAGTGTTAGCAAACTGCTTCTTGAGGCAGAGGTTGTAACTCTGTGAGATGAACTCACAGATCAGAAAGAAGTTTTTCAGAAAGCTTCTTTCACGTTTTGAACGGATGAAATTTCCTTTATCAGCGTAGGCCTCAATGTGATCCAAAGAAGCCCTTCTCAGATTCCTCAAAGACAGTGTTAATGGACTGCTCCACGAAACATAAGTGTAACTCTGTGAGATGAATTCACACATCACCAAGAAGTTTCTAAGAAAGCTTCTTTCTAGTTTTCATCTGTGGATATTTCCTTTGTCACTGTAATGTTCATTGCGCTATGAAGTATCTAATTGCAGATTTCCAGAAAACTGTGCTAACAAACTGATCACTGAAGAGAAACGTGTCACTCTGTGAGTTGCATTCACACTTGGCAATGCAGTTTCTCAGAAAGCTTCTCTTTAGTTATTATGTGAGGATATTTCCTTTATCACCATGGGCCCCAATAGGCTCCCAAATATCACTTTGCAGATTCCACGAAAAGAGTGTTAGCAAACTGCTTCTTGAGGCAGAGGTTGTAACTCTGTGAGATGAACTCACAGATGAGAAAGAAGTTTCTCAGAAAGCTTCTTTCACGTTTTGAACGGATGAAATTTCCTTTATCAGCGTAGGCCTCAATGTGATCCAAAGAAGCCCTTCTCAGATTCCTCAAAGACAGTGTTAATGGACTGCTCCACGAAACATAAGTGTAACTCTGTGAGATGAATTCACACATCACCAAGAAGTTTCAAAGAAAGCTTCTTTCTAGTTTTCATCTGTGGATATTTCCTTTGTCACTGTAATGTTCATTGCGCTATGAAGTATCTCATTGCAGATTTCCAGAAAACTGTGCTAACAAACTGATCACTGAAGAGAAACGTGTAACTCTGTGAGTTGCATTCACACTTGGCAATGCAGTTTCTCAGAAAGCTTCTCTTTAGTTATTATGTGAGGATATTTCCTTTATCACCATGGGCCCCAATAGGCTCCCAAATATCACTTTGCAGATTCCACGAAAAGAGTGTTAGCAAACTGCTTCTTGAGGCAGAGGTTGTAACTCTGTGAGATGAACTCACAGATCAGAAAGAAGTTTCTCAGAAAGCTTCTTTCACGTTTTGAACGGATGAAATTTCCTTTATCAGCGTAGGCCTCAATGTGATCCAAAGAAGCCCTTCTCAGATTCCTCAAAGACAGTGTTAATGGACAGCTCCACGAAACATAAGTGTAACTCTGTGAGATGAATTCACACATCACCAAGAAGTTTCTAAGAAAGCTTCTTTCTAGTTTTCATCTGTGGATATTTCCTTTGTCACTGTAATGTTCATTGCGCTATGAAGTATCTAATTGCAGATTTCCAGAAAACTGTGCTAACAAACTGATCACTGAAGAGAAACGTGTAACTCTGTGAGTTGCATTCACACTTGGCAATGCAGTTTCTCAGAAAGCTTCACTTTAGTTATTATGTGAGGATATTTCCTTTATCACCATGGGCCCCAATAGGCTCCCAAATATCACTTTGCAGATTCCACGAAAAGAGTGTTAGCAAACTGCTTCTTGAGGCAGAGGTTGTAACTCTGTGAGATGAACTCACAGATCAGAAAGAAGTTTCTCAGAAAGCTTCTTTCACGTTTTGAACGGATGAAATTTCCTTTATCAGCGTAGGCCTCAATGTGATCCAAAGAAGCCCTTCTCAGATTCCTCAAAGACAGTGTTAATGGACTGCTCCACGAAACATAAGTGTAACTCTGTGAGATGAATTCACACATCACCAAGAAGTTTCTAAGAAAGCTTCTTTCTAGTTTTCATCTGTGGATATTTCCTTTGTCACTGTAATGTTCATTGCGCTATGAAGTATCTCATTGCAGATTTCCAGAAAACTGTGCTAACAAACTGATCACTGAAGAGAAACGTGTAACTCTGTGAGTTGCATTCACACTTGGCAATGCAGTTTCTCAGAAAGCTTCTCTTTAGTTATTATGTGAGGATATTTCCTTTATCACCATGGGCCCCAATAGGCTCCCAAATATCACTTTGCAGATTCCACGAAAAGAGTGTTAGCAAACTGCTTCTTGAGGCAGAGGTTGTAACTCTGTGAGATGAACTCACAGATCAGAAAGAAGTTTCTCAGAAAGCTTCTTTCACGTTTTGAACGGATGAAATTTCCTTTATCAGCGTAGGCCTCAATGTGATCCAAAGAAGCCCTTCTCAGATTCCTCAAAGACAGTGTTAATGGACTGCTCCACGAAACATAAGTGTAACTCTGTGAGATGAATTCACACATCACCAAGAAGTTTCTAAGAAAGCTTCTTTCTAGTTTTCATCTGTGCATATTTCCTTTGTCACTGTAATGTTCATTGCGCTATGAAGTATCTAATTGCAGATTTCCAGAAAACTGTGCTAACAAACTGATCACTGAAGAGAAACGTGTAACTCTGTGAGTTGCATTCACACTTGGCAATGCAGTTTCTCAGAAAGCTTCACTTTAGTTTTTATGTGAGGATATTTCCTTTATCACCATGGGCCCCATTAGACTCCCAAATATCACTTTGCAGATTCCACGAAAAGAGTGTTAGCAAACTGCTTCTTGAGGCAGAGGTTGTAACTCTGTGAGATGAACTCACAGATCAGAACGAAGTTTCTCAGAAAGCTTCTTTCTCATTTTTATTGGAAGATGTTTCCATTGGCCCCATTGTTTTCAAAGGGATCGGGAATATCTGTTCTCAGATTCCACACAAATAGGCCTAGGCCACGGCCCCACGACATACAGCTGCAACTTAGTGAGTTGAATTCACACATCACAAAGCGGTTTCTCAGAAAGCTTCTTTCTTTAGTAAGACAGGGTTATTTGTGGTCTTGGAGCGCCACCGTGTGTCCTATTGCAGATTCTGTGAAAATTCTGCTAGCAAGTTTCTCAGTGGAAACAATGATGGACATCTGTGGGCTGAATTCACCCACAACAAAGAAGTTTTTGAGAAGGCTTCTCTGCAGGTTTCTCTGAGGATAGTTCCTTATTCGGCATGCGATTCAACGATATCCAAGACATCACATCTGAGATTCCTCAAAATGAGTGCTAGGAAACTCCCCCGAGAAAGGGTGATAGAACACTGTGAAATGAATTCACATATCACAAAGCAGTTTCTCAGAAAGCTTGGTTCCGCTTTCTCTTGAAGGATATATCCTTTCTCCTTCTATTCTTCAAAGCTATCTGAAATATCACTTCTCGGAATCCACGGAAACAGTCCTAAGAAACGGCTCCAAAAAACACTGGCGTAACTCTGTGAGTTGCATTCACACATGGCAATGCAGTTTCTCAGAAAGCTTCTCTTTAGTTATTATGTGAGGATATTTCCTTTATCACCATGGGCCCCAATAGGCTCCCAAATATCACTTTGCAGATTCCACGAAAAGAGTGTTAGCAAACTGCTTCTTGAGGCAGAGGTTGTAACTCTGTGAGATGAACTCACAGATCAGAAAGAAGTTTTTCAGAAAGCTTCTTTCACGTTTTGAACGGATGAAATTTCCTTTATCAGCGTAGGCCTCAATGTGATCCAAAGAAGCCCTTCTCAGATTCCTCAAAGACAGTGTTAATGGACTGCTCCACGAAACATAAGTGTAACTCTGTGAGATGAATTCACACATCACCAAGAAGTTTCTAAGAAAGCTTCTTTCTAGTTTTCATCTGTGGATATTTCCTTTGTCACTGTAATGTTCATTGCGCTATGAAGTATCTAATTGCAGATTTCCAGAAAACTGTGCTAACAAACTGATCACTGAAGAGAAACGTGTAACTCTGTGAGTTGCATTCACACTTGGCAATGCAGTTTCTCAGAAAGCTTCTCTTTAGTTATTATGTGAGGATATTTCCTTTATCACCATGGGCCCCAATAGGCTCCCAAATATCACTTTGCAGATTCCACGAAAAGAGTGTTAGCAAACTGCTTCTTGAGGCAGAGGTTGTAACTCTGTGAGATGAACTCACAGATCAGAAAGAAGTTTCTCAGAAAGCTTCTTTCACGTTTTGAACGGATGAAATTTCCTTTATCAGCGTAGGCCTCAATGTGATCCAAAGAAGCCCTTCTCAGATTCCTCAAAGACAGTGTTAATGGACTGCTCCACGAAACATAAGTGTAACTCTGTGAGATGAATTCACACATCACCAAGAAGTTTCTAAGAAAGCTTCTTTCTAGTTTTCATCTGTGGATATTTCCTTTGTCACTGTAATGTTCATTGCGCTATGAAGTATCTAATTGCAGATTTCCAGAAAACTGTGCTAACAAACTGATCACTGAAGAGAAACGTGTAACTCTGTGAGTTGCATTCACACTTGGCAATGCAGTTTCTCAGAAAGCTTCTCTTTAGTTAGTATGTGAGGCTATTTCCTTTATCACCATGGGCCCTAATAGGCTCCCAAATATCACTTTGCAGATTCCACGAAAAGAGTGTTAGCAAACTGCTTCTTGAGGCAGAGGTTGTAACTCTGTGAGATGAACTCACAGATCAGAACGAAGTTTCTCAGAAAGCTTCTTTCTCATTTTTATTGGAAGATGTTTCCATTGGCCCCATTGTTTTCAAAGGGATCGGGAATATCTGTTCTCAGATTCCACACAAATAGGCCTAGGCCACGGCCCCACGACATACAGCTGCAACTTAGTGAGTTGAATTCACACATCACAAAGCGGTTTCTCAGAAAGCTTCTTTCTTTAGTAAGACAGGGTTATTTGTGGTCTTGGAGCGCCACCGTGTGTCCTATTGCAGATTCTGCGAAAATTCTGCTAGCAAGTTTCTCAGTGGAAACAATGATGGACATCTGTGGGCTGAATTCACCCACAACAAAGAAGTTTTTGAGAAGGCTTCTCTGCAGGTTTCTCTGAGGAGAGTTCCTTATTCAGCATGCGATTCAACGATATCCAAGACATCACATCTGAGATTCCTCAAAATGAGTGCTAGGAAACTCCCCCGAGAAAGGGTGATAGAACACTGTGAAATGAATTCACATATCACAAAGCAGTTTCTCAGAAAGCTTGGTTCCGCTTTCTCTTGAAGGATATATCCTTTCTCCTTCTATTCTTCAAAGCTATCTGAAATATCACTTCTCAGAATCCACGGAAACAGCCCTAAGAAACGGCTCCAAAAAACACTGGCGTAACTCTGTGAGTTGCATTCACACATGGCAATGCAGTTTCTCAGAAAGCTTCTCTTTAGTTATTATGTGAGGATATTTCCTTTATCACCATGGGCCCCAATAGGCTCCCAAATATCACTTTGCAGATTCCACGAAAAGAGTGTTAGCAAACTGCTTCTTGAGGCAGAGGTTGTAACTCTGTGAGATGAACTCACAGATCAGAAAGAAGTTTTTCAGAAAGCTTCTTTCACGTTTTGAACGGATGAAATTTCCTTTATCAGCGTAGGCCTCAATGTGATCCAAAGAAGCCCTTCTCAGATTCCTCAAAGACAGTGTTAATGGACTGCTCCACGAAACATAAGTGTAACTCTGTGAGATGAATTCACACATCACCAAGAAGTTTCTAAGAAAGCTTCTTTCTAGTTTTCATCTGTGGATATTTCCTTTGTCACTGTAATGTTCATTGCGCTATGAAGTATCTAATTGCAGATTTCCAGAAAACTGTGCTAACAAACTGATCACTGAAGAGAAACGTGTAACTCTGTGAGTTGCATTCACACTTGGCAATGCAGTTTCTCAGAAAGCTTCTCTTTAGTTATTATGTGAGGATATTTCCTTTATCACCATGGGCCCCAATAGGCTCCCAAATATCACTTTGCAGATTCCACGAAAAGAGTGTTAGCAAACTGCTTCTTGAGGCAGAGGTTGTAACTCTGTGAGATGAACTCACAGATCAGAAAGAAGTTTCTCAGAAAGCTTCTTTCACGTTTTGAACGGATGAAATTTCCTTTATCAGCGTAGGCCTCAATGTGATCCAAAGAAGCCCTTCTCAGATTCCTCAAAGACAGTGTTAATGGACTGCTCCACGAAACATAAGTGTAACTCTGTGAGATGAATTCACACATCACCAAGAAGTTTCTAAGAAAGCTTCTTTCTAGTTTTCATCTGTGGATATTTCCTTTGTCACTGTAATGTTCATTGCGCTATGAAGTATCTAATTGCAGATTTCCAGAAAACTGTGCTAACAAACTGATCACTGAAGAGAAACGTGTAACTCTGTGAGTTGCATTCACACTTGGCAATGCAGTTTCTCAGAAAGCTTCTCTTTAGTTATTATGTGAGGATATTTCCTTTATCACCATGGGCCCCAATAGGCTCCCAAATATCACTTTGCAGATTCCACGAAAAGAGTGTTAGCAAACTGCTTCTTGAGGCAGAGGTTGTAACTCTGTGAGATGAACTCACAGATCAGAAAGAAGTTTCTCAGAAAGCTTCTTTCACGTTTTGAACGGATGAAATTTCCTTTATCAGCGTAGGCCTCAATGTGATCCAAAGAAGCCCTTCTCAGATTCCTCAAAGACAGTGTTAATGGACTGCTCCACGAAACATAAGTGTAACTCTGTGAGATGAATTCACACATCACCAAGAAGTTTCTAAGAAAGCTTCTTTCTAGTTTTCATCTGTGGATATTTCCTTTGTCACTGTAATGTTCATTGCGCTATGAAGTATCTAATTGCAGATTTCCAGAAAACTGTGCTAACAAACTGATCACTGAAGAGAAACGTGTAACTCTGTGAGTTGCATTCACACTTGGCAATGCAGTTTCTCAGAAAGCTTCTCTTTAGTTATTATGTGAGGATATTTCCTTTATCACCATGGGCCCCAATAGGCTCCCAAATATCACTTTGCAGATTCCACGAAAAGAGTGTTAGCAAACTGCTTCTTGAGGCAGAGGTTGTAACTCTGTGAGATGAACTCACAGATCAGAACGAAGTTTCTCAGAAAGCTTCTTTCTCATTTTTATTGGAAGATGTTTCCATTGGCCCCATTGTTTTCAAAGGGATCGGGAATATCTGTTCTCAGATTCCACACAAATAGGCCTAGGCCACGGCCCCACGACATACAGCTGCAACTTAGTGAGTTGAATTCACACATCACAAAGCGGTTTCTCAGAAAGCTTCTTTCTTTAGTAAGACAGGGTTATTTGTGGTCTTGGAGCGCCACCGTGTGTCCTATTGCAGATTCTGCGAAAATTCTGCTAGCAAGTTTCTCAGTGGAAACAATGATGGACATCTGTGGGCTGAATTCACCCACAACAAAGAAGTTTTTGAGAAGGCTTCTCTGCAGGTTTCTCTGAGGATAGTTCCTTATTCGGCATGCGATTCAACGATATCCAAGACATCACATCTGAGATTCCTCAAAATGAGTGCTAGGAAACTCCCCCGAGAAAGGGTGATAGAACACTGTGAAATGAATTCACATATCACAAAGCAGTTTCTCAGAAAGCTTGGTTCCGCTTTCTCTTGAAGGATATCCTTTCTCCTTCTATTCTTCAAAGCTATCTGAAATATCACTTCTCGGAATCCACGGAAACAGTCCTAAGAAACGGCTCCAAAAAACACTGGCGTAACTCTGTGAGTTGCATTCACACATGGCAATGCAGTTTCTCAGAAAGCTTCTCTTTAGTTATTATGTGAGGATATTTCCTTTATCACCATGGGCCCCAATAGGCTCCCAAATATCACTTTGCAGATTCCACGAAAAGAGTGTTAGCAAACTGCTTCTTGAGGCAGAGGTTGTAACTCTGTGAGATGAACTCACAGATCAGAAAGAAGTTTTTCAGAAAGCTTCTTTCACGTTTTGAACGGATGAAATTTCCTTTATCAGCGTAGGCCTCAATGTGATCCAAAGAAGCCCTTCTCAGATTCCTCAAAGACAGTGTTAATGGACTGCTCCACGAAACATAAGTGTAACTCTGTGAGATGAATTCACACATCACCAAGAAGTTTCTAAGAAAGCTTCTTTCTAGTTTTCATCTGTGGATATTTCCTTTGTCACTGTAATGTTCATTGCGCTATGAAGTATCTAATTGCAGATTTCCAGAAAACTGTGCTAACAAACTGATCACTGAAGAGAAACGTGTAACTCTGTGAGTTGCATTCACACTTGGCAATGCAGTTTCTCAGAAAGCTTCTCTTTAGTTATTATGTGAGGATATTTCCTTTATCACCATGGGCCCCAATAGGCTCCCAAATATCACTTTGCAGATTCCACGAAAAGAGTGTTAGCAAACTGCTTCTTGAGGCAGAGGTTGTAACTCTGTGAGATGAACTCACAGATCAGAAAGAAGTTTCTCAGAAAGCTTCTTTCACGTTTTGAACGGATGAAATTTCCTTTATCAGCGTAGGCCTCAATGTGATCCAAAGAAGCCCTTCTCAGATTCCTCAAAGACAGTGTTAATGGACTGCTCCACGAAACATAAGTGTAACTCTGTGAGATGAATTCACACATCACCAAGAAGTTTCTAAGAAAGCTTCTTTCTAGTTTTCATCTGTGGATATTTCCTTTGTCACTGTAATGTTCATTGCGCTATGAAGTATCTAATTGCAGATTTCCAGAAAACTGTGCTAACAAACTGATCACTGAAGAGAAACGTGTAACTCTGTGAGTTGCATTCACACTTGGCAATGCAGTTTCTCAGAAAGCTTCTCTTTAGTTATTATGTGAGGATATTTCCTTTATCACCATGGGCCCCAATAGGCTCCCAAATATCACTTTGCAGATTCCACGAAAAGAGTGTTAGCAAACTGCTTCTTGAGGCAGAGGTTGTAACTCTGTGAGATGAACTCACAGATCAGAAAGAAGTTTCTCAGAAAGCTTCTTTCACGTTTTGAACGGATGAAATTTCCTTTATCAGCGTAGGCCTCAATGTGATCCAAAGAAGCCCTTCTCAGATTCCTCAAAGACAGTGTTAATGGACTGCTCCACGAAACATAAGTGTAACTCTGTGAGATGAATTCACACATCACCAAGAAGTTTCTAAGAAAGCTTCTTTCTAGTTTTCATCTGTGGATATTTCCTTTGTCACTGTAATGTTCATTGCGCTATGAAGTATCTAATTGCAGATTTCCAGAAAACTGTGCTAACAAACTGATCACTGAAGAGAAACGTGTAACTCTGTGAGTTGCATTCACACTTGGCAATGCAGTTTCTCAGAAAGCTTCTCTTTAGTTAGTATGTGAGGCTATTTCCTTTATCACCATGGGCCCTAATAGGCTCCCAAATATCACTTTGCAGATTCCACGAAAAGAGTGTTAGCAAACTGCTTCTTGAGGCAGAGGTTGTAACTCTGTGAGATGAACTCACAGATCAGAACGAAGTTTCTCAGAAAGCTTCTTTCTCATTTTTATTGGAAGATGTTTCCATTGGCCCCATTGTTTTCAAAGGGATCGGGAATATCTGTTCTCAGATTCCACACAAATAGGCCTAGGCCACGGCCCCACGACATACAGCTGCAACTTAGTGAGTTGAATTCACACATCACAAAGCGGTTTCTCAGAAAGCTTCTTTCTTTAGTAAGACAGGGTTATTTGTGGTCTTGGAGCGCCACCGTGTGTCCTATTGCAGATTCTGCGAAAATTCTGCTAGCAAGTTTCTCAGTGGAAACAATGATGGACATCTGTGGGCTGAATTCACCCACAACAAAGAAGTTTTTGAGAAGGCTTCTCTGCAGGTTTCTCTGAGGAGAGTTCCTTATTCAGCATGCGATTCAACGATATCCAAGACATCACATCTGAGATTCCTCAAAATGAGTGCTAGGAAACTCCCCCGAGAAAGGGTGATAGAACACTGTGAAATGAATTCACATATCACAAAGCAGTTTCTCAGAAAGCTTGGTTCCGCTTTCTCTTGAAGGATATATCCTTTCTCCTTCTATTCTTCAAAGCTATCTGAAATATCACTTCTCAGAATCCACGGAAACAGTCCTAAGAAACGGCTCCAAAAAACACTGGCGTAACTCTGTGAGTTGCATTCACACATGGCAATGCAGTTTCTCAGAAAGCTTCTCTTTAGTTATTATGTGAGGATATTTCCTTTATCACCATGGGCCCCAATAGGCTCCCAAATATCACTTTGCAGATTCCACGAAAAGAGTGTTAGCAAACTGCTTCTTGAGGCAGAGGTTGTAACTCTGTGAGATGAACTCACAGATCAGAAAGAAGTTTTTCAGAAAGCTTCTTTCACGTTTTGAACGGATGAAATTTCCTTTATCAGCGTAGGCCTCAATGTGATCCAAAGAAGCCCTTCTCAGATTCCTCAAAGACAGTGTTAATGGACTGCTCCACGAAACATAAGTGTAACTCTGTGAGATGAATTCACACATCACCAAGAAGTTTCTAAGAAAGCTTCTTTCTAGTTTTCATCTGTGGATATTTCCTTTGTCACTGTAATGTTCATTGCGCTATGAAGTATCTAATTGCAGATTTCCAGAAAACTGTGCTAACAAACTGATCACTGAAGAGAAACGTGTAACTCTGTGAGTTGCATTCACACTTGGCAATGCAGTTTCTCAGAAAGCTTCTCTTTAGTTATTATGTGAGGCTATTTCCTTTATCACCATGGGCCCCAATAGGCTCCCAAATATCACTTTGCAGATTCCACGAAAAGAGTGTTAGCAAACTGCTTCTTGAGGCAGAGGTTGTAACTCTGTGAGATGAACTCACAGATCAGAAAGAAGTTTCTCAGAAAGCTTCTTTCACGTTTTGAACGGATGAAATTTCCTTTATCAGCGTAGGCCTCAATGTGATCCAAAGAAGCCCTTCTCAGATTCCTCAAAGACAGTGTTAATGGACTGCTCCACGAAACATAAGTGTAACTCTGTGAGATGAATTCACACATCACCAAGAAGTTTCTAAGAAAGCTTCTTTCTAGTTTTCATCTGTGGATATTTCCTTTGTCACTGTAATGTTCATTGCGCTATGAAGTATCTAATTGCAGATTTCCAGAAAACTGTGCTAACAAACTGATCACTGAAGAGAAACGTGTCACTCTGTGAGTTGCATTCACACTTGGCAATGCAGTTTCTCAGAAAGCTTCTCTTTAGTTATTATGTGAGGCTATTTCCTTTATCACCATGGGCCCCAATAGGCTCCCAAATATCACTTTGCAGATTCCACGAAAAGAGTGTTAGCAAACTGCTTCTTGAGGCAGAGGTTGTAACTCTGTGAGATGAACTCACAGATGAGAAAGAAGTTTCTCAGAAAGCTTCTTTCACGTTTTGAACGGATGAAATTTCCTTTATCAGCGTAGGCCTCAATGTGATCCAAAGAAGCCCTTCTCAGATTCCTCAAAGACAGTGTTAATGGACTGCTCCACGAAACATAAGTGTAACTCTGTGAGATGAATTCACACATCACCAAGAAGTTTCTAAGAAAGCTTCTTTCTAGTTTTCATCTGTGGATATTTCCTTTGTCACTGTAATGTTCATTGCGCTATGAAGTATCTCATTGCAGATTTCCAGAAAACTGTGCTAACAAACTGATCACTGAAGAGAAACGTGTAACTCTGTGAGTTGCATTCACACTTGGCAATGCAGTTTCTCAGAAAGCTTCTCTTTAGTTATTATGTGAGGATATTTCCTTTATCACCATGGGCCCCAATAGGCTCCCAAATATCACTTTGCAGATTCCACGAAAAGAGTGTTAGCAAACTGCTTCTTGAGGCAGAGGTTGTAACTCTGTGAGATGAACTCACAGATCAGAAAGAAGTTTCTCAGAAAGCTTCTTTCACGTTTTGAACGGATGAAATTTCCTTTATCAGCGTAGGCCTCAATGTGATCCAAAGAAGCCCTTCTCAGATTCCTCAAAGACAGTGTTAATGGACATGCTCCACGAAACATAAGTGTAACTCTGTGAGATGAATTCACACATCACCAAGAAGTTTCTAAGAAAGCTTCTTTCTAGTTTTCATCTGTGGATATTTCCTTTGTCACTGTAATGTTCATTGCGCTATGAAGTATCTAATTGCAGATTTCCAGAAAACTGTGCTAACAAACTGATCACTGAAGAGAAACGTGTAACTCTGTGAGTTGCATTCACACTTGGCAATGCAGTTTCTCAGAAAGCTTCTCTTTAGTTATTATGTGAGGATATTTCCTTTATCACCATGGGCCCCAATAGGCTCCCAAATATCACTTTGCAGATTCCACGAAAAGAGTGTTAGCAAACTGCTTCTTGAGGCAGAGGTTGTAACTCTGTGAGATGAACTCACAGATCAGAAAGAAGTTTCTCAGAAAGCTTCTTTCACGTTTTGAACGGATGAAATTTCCTTTATCAGCGTAGGCCTCAATGTGATCCAAAGAAGCCCTTCTCAGATTCCTCAAAGACAGTGTTAATGGACTGCTCCACGAAACATAAGTGTAACTCTGTGAGATGAATTCACACATCACCAAGAAGTTTCTAAGAAAGCTTCTTTCTAGTTTTCATCTGTGGATATTTCCTTTGTCACTGTAATGTTCATTGCGCTATGAAGTATCTAATTGCAGATTTCCAGAAAACTGTGCTAACAAACTGATCACTGAAGAGAAACGTGTAACTCTGTGAGTTGCATTCACACTTGGCAATGCAGTTTCTCAGAAAGCTTCTCTTTAGTTATTATGTGAGGATATTTCCTTTATCACCATGGGCCCCAATAGGCTCCCAAATATCACTTTGCAGATTCCACGAAAAGAGTGTTAGCAAACTGCTTCTTGAGGCAGAGGTTGTAACTCTGTGAGATGAACTCACAGATCAGAAAGAAGTTTCTCAGAAAGCTTCTTTCACGTTTTGAACGGATGAAATTTCCTTTATCAGCGTAGGCCTCAATGTGATCCAAAGAAGCCCTTCTCAGATTCCTCAAAGACAGTGTTAATGGACTGCTCCACGAAACATAAGTGTAACTCTGTGAGATGAATTCACACATCACCAAGAAGTTTCTAAGAAAGCTTCTTTCTAGTTTTCATCTGTGGATATTTCCTTTGTCACTGTAATGTTCATTGCGCTATGAAGTATCTAATTGCAGATTTCCAGAAAACTGTGCTAACAAACTGATCACTGAAGAGAAACGTGTAACTCTGTGAGTTGCATTCACACTTGGCAATGCAGTTTCTCAGAAAGCTTCTCTTTAGTTATTATGTGAGGATATTTCCTTTATCACCATGGGCCCCAATAGGCTCCCAAATATCACTTTGCAGATTCCACGAAAAGAGTGTTAGCAAACTGCTTCTTGAGGCAGAGGTTGTAACTCTGTGAGATGAACTCACAGATCAGAAAGAAGTTTCTCAGAAAGCTTCTTTCACGTTTTGAACGGATGAAATTTCCTTTATCAGCGTAGGCCTCAATGTGATCCAAAGAAGCCCTTCTCAGATTCCTCAAAGACAGTGTTAATGGACTGCTCCACGAAACATAAGTGTAACTCTGTGAGATGAATTCACACATCACCAAGAAGTTTCTAAGAAAGCTTCTTTCTAGTTTTCATCTGTGGATATTTCCTTTGTCACTGTAATGTTCATTGCGCTATGAAGTATCTAATTGCAGATTTCCAGAAAACTGTGCTAACAAACTGATCACTGAAGAGAAACGTGTAACTCTGTGAGTTGCATTCACACTTGGCAATGCAGTTTCTCAGAAAGCTTCTCTTTAGTTATTATGTGAGGATATTTCCTTTATCACCATGGGCCCCAATAGGCTCCCAAATATCACTTTGCAGATTCCACGAAAAGAGTGTTAGCAAACTGCTTCTTGAGGCAGAGGTTGTAACTCTGTGAGATGAACTCACAGATCAGAAAGAAGTTTCTCAGAAAGCTTCTTTCACGTTTTGAACGGATGAAATTTCCTTTATCAGCGTAGGCCTCAATGTGATCCAAAGAAGCCCTTCTCAGATTCCTCAAAGACAGTGTTAATGGACTGCTCCACGAAACATAAGTGTAACTCTGTGAGATGAATTCACACATCACCAAGAAGTTTCTAAGAAAGCTTCTTTCTAGTTTTCATCTGTGGATATTTCCTTTGTCACTGTAATGTTCATTGCGCTATGAAGTATCTAATTGCAGATTTCCAGAAAACTGTGCTAACAAACTGATCACTGAAGAGAAACGTGTAACTCTGTGAGTTGCATTCACACTTGGCAATGCAGTTTCTCAGAAAGCTTCTCTTTAGTTATTATGTGAGGATATTTCCTTTATCACCATGGGCCCCAATAGGCTCCCAAATATCACTTTGCAGATTCCACGAAAAGAGTGTTAGCAAACTGCTTCTTGAGGCAGAGGTTGTAACTCTGTGAGATGAACTCACAGATCAGAACGAAGTTTCTCAGAAAGCTTCTTTCTCATTTTTATTGGAAGATGTTTCCATTGGCCCCATTGTTTTCAAAGGGATCGGGAATATCTGTTCTCAGATTCCACACAAATAGGCCTAGGCCACGGCCCCACGACATACAGCTGCAACTTAGTGAGTTGAATTCACACATCACAAAGCGGTTTCTCAGAAAGCTTCTTTCTTTAGTAAGACAGGGTTATTTGTGGTCTTGGAGCGCCACCGTGTGTCCTATTGCAGATTCTGTGAAAATTCTGCTAGCAAGTTTCTCAGTGGAAACAATGATGGACATCTGTGGGCTGAATTCACCCACAACAAAGAAGTTTTTGAGAAGGCTTCTCTGCAGGTTTCTCTGAGGATAGTTCCTTATTCGGCATGCGATTCAACGATATCCAAGACATCACATCTGAGATTCCTCAAAATGAGTGCTAGGAAACTCCCCCGAGAAAGGGTGATAGAACACTGTGAAATGAATTCACATATCACAAAGCAGTTTCTCAGAAAGCTTGGTTCCGCTTTCTCTTGAAGGATATATCCTTTCTCCTTCTATTCTTCAAAGCTATCTGAAATATCACTTCTCGGAATCCACGGAAACAGTCCTAAGAAACGGCTCCAAAAAACACTGGCGTAACTCTGTGAGTTGCATTCACACATGGCAATGCAGTTTCTCAGAAAGCTTCTCTTTAGTTATTATGTGAGGATATTTCCTTTATCACCATGGGCCCCAATAGGCTCCCAAATATCACTTTGCAGATTCCACGAAAAGAGTGTTAGCAAACTGCTTCTTGAGGCAGAGGTTGTAACTCTGTGAGATGAACTCACAGATCAGAAAGAAGTTTTTCAGAAAGCTTCTTTCACGTTTTGAACGGATGAAATTTCCTTTATCAGCGTAGGCCTCAATGTGATCCAAAGAAGCCCTTCTCAGATTCCTCAAAGACAGTGTTAATGGACTGCTCCACGAAACATAAGTGTAACTCTGTGAGATGAATTCACACATCACCAAGAAGTTTCTAAGAAAGCTTCTTTCTAGTTTTCATCTGTGGATATTTCCTTTGTCACTGTAATGTTCATTGCGCTATGAAGTATCTAATTGCAGATTTCCAGAAAACTGTGCTAACAAACTGATCACTGAAGAGAAACGTGTAACTCTGTGAGTTGCATTCACACTTGGCAATGCAGTTTCTCAGAAAGCTTCTCTTTAGTTATTATGTGAGGATATTTCCTTTATCACCATGGGCCCCAATAGGCTCCCAAATATCACTTTGCAGATTCCACGAAAAGAGTGTTAGCAAACTGCTTCTTGAGGCAGAGGTTGTAACTCTGTGAGATGAACTCACAGATCAGAAAGAAGTTTCTCAGAAAGCTTCTTTCACGTTTTGAACGGATGAAATTTCCTTTATCAGCGTAGGCCTCAATGTGATCCAAAGAAGCCCTTCTCAGATTCCTCAAAGACAGTGTTAATGGACTGCTCCACGAAACATAAGTGTAACTCTGTGAGATGAATTCACACATCACCAAGAAGTTTCTAAGAAAGCTTCTTTCTAGTTTTCATCTGTGGATATTTCCTTTGTCACTGTAATGTTCATTGCGCTATGAAGTATCTAATTGCAGATTTCCAGAAAACTGTGCTAACAAACTGATCACTGAAGAGAAACGTGTAACTCTGTGAGTTGCATTCACACTTGGCAATGCAGTTTCTCAGAAAGCTTCTCTTTAGTTATTATGTGAGGATATTTCCTTTATCACCATGGGCCCCAATAGGCTCCCAAATATCACTTTGCAGATTCCACGAAAAGAGTGTTAGCAAACTGCTTCTTGAGGCAGAGGTTGTAACTCTGTGAGATGAACTCACAGATCAGAAAGAAGTTTCTCAGAAAGCTTCTTTCACGTTTTGAACGGATGAAATTTCCTTTATCAGCGTAGGCCTCAATGTGATCCAAAGAAGCCCTTCTCAGATTCCTCAAAGACAGTGTTAATGGACTGCTCCACGAAACATAAGTGTAACTCTGTGAGATGAATTCACACATCACCAAGAAGTTTCTAAGAAAGCTTCTTTCTAGTTTTCATCTGTGGATATTTCCTTTGTCACTGTAATGTTCATTGCGCTATGAAGTATCTAATTGCAGATTTCCAGAAAACTGTGCTAACAAACTGATCACTGAAGAGAAACGTGTAACTCTGTGAGTTGCATTCACACTTGGCAATGCAGTTTCTCAGAAAGCTTCTCTTTAGTTATTATGTGAGGATATTTCCTTTATCACCATGGGCCCCAATAGGCTCCCAAATATCACTTTGCAGATTCCACGAAAAGAGTGTTAGCAAACTGCTTCTTGAGGCAGAGGTTGTAACTCTGTGAGATGAACTCACAGATCAGAACGAAGTTTCTCAGAAAGCTTCTTTCTCATTTTTATTGGAAGATGTTTCCATTGGCCCCATTGTTTTCAAAGGGATCGGGAATATCTGTTCTCAGATTCCACACAAATAGGCCTAGGCCACGGCCCCACGACATACAGCTGCAACTTAGTGAGTTGAATTCACACATCACAAAGCGGTTTCTCAGAAAGCTTCTTTCTTTAGTAAGACAGGGTTATTTGTGGTCTTGGAGCGCCACCGTGTGTCCTATTGCAGATTCTGTGAAAATTCTGCTAGCAAGTTTCTCAGTGGAAACAATGATGGACATCTGTGGGCTGAATTCACCCACAACAAAGAAGTTTTTGAGAAGGCTTCTCTGCAGGTTTCTCTGAGGATAGTTCCTTATTCGGCATGCGATTCAACGATATCCAAGACATCACATCTGAGATTCCTCAAAATGAGTGCTAGGAAACTCCCCCGAGAAAGGGTGATAGAACACTGTGAAATGAATTCACATATCACAAAGCAGTTTCTCAGAAAGCTTGGTTCCGCTTTCTCTTGAAGGATATATCCTTTCTCCTTCTATTCTTCAAAGCTATCTGAAATATCACTTCTCGGAATCCACGGAAACAGTCCTAAGAAACGGCTCCAAAAAACACTGGCGTAACTCTGTGAGTTGCATTCACACATGGCAATGCAGTTTCTCAGAAAGCTTCTCTTTAGTTATTATGTGAGGCTATTTCCTTTATCACCATGGGCCCCAATAGGCTCCCAAATATCACTTTGCAGATTCCACGAAAAGAGTGTTAGCAAACTGCTTCTTGAGGCAGAGGTTGTAACTCTGTGAGATGAACTCACAGATCAGAAAGAAGTTTTTCAGAAAGCTTCTTTCACGTTTTGAACGGATGAAATTTCCTTTATCAGCGTAGGCCTCAATGTGATCCAAAGAAGCCCTTCTCAGATTCCTCAAAGACAGTGTTAATGGACTGCTCCACGAAACATAAGTGTAACTCTGTGAGATGAATTCACACATCACCAAGAAGTTTCTAAGAAAGCTTCTTTCTAGTTTTCATCTGTGGATATTTCCTTTGTCACTGTAATGTTCATTGCGCTATGAAGTATCTAATTGCAGATTTCCAGAAAACTGTGCTAACAAACTGATCACTGAAGAGAAACGTGTAACTCTGTGAGTTGCATTCACACTTGGCAATGCAGTTTCTCAGAAAGCTTCTCTTTAGTTATTATGTGAGGATATTTCCTTTATCACCATGGGCCCCAATAGGCTCCCAAATATCACTTTGCAGATTCCACGAAAAGAGTGTTAGCAAACTGCTTCTTGAGGCAGAGGTTGTAACTCTGTGAGATGAACTCACAGATCAGAAAGAAGTTTCTCAGAAAGCTTCTTTCACGTTTTGAACGGATGAAATTTCCTTTATCAGCGTAGGCCTCAATGTGATCCAAAGAAGCCCTTCTCAGATTCCTCAAAGACAGTGTTAATGGACTGCTCCACGAAACATAAGTGTAACTCTGTGAGATGAATTCACACATCACCAAGAAGTTTCTAAGAAAGCTTCTTTCTAGTTTTCATCTGTGGATATTTCCTTTGTCACTGTAATGTTCATTGCGCTATGAAGTATCTAATTGCAGATTTCCAGAAAACTGTGCTAACAAACTGATCACTGAAGAGAAACGTGTAACTCTGTGAGTTGCATTCACACTTGGCAATGCAGTTTCTCAGAAAGCTTCTCTTTAGTTATTATGTGAGGATATTTCCTTTATCACCATGGGCCCCAATAGGCTCCCAAATATCACTTTGCAGATTCCACGAAAAGAGTGTTAGCAAACTGCTTCTTGAGGCAGAGGTTGTAACTCTGTGAGATGAACTCACAGATCAGAAAGAAGTTTCTCAGAAAGCTTCTTTCACGTTTTGAACGGATGAAATTTCCTTTATCAGCGTAGGCCTCAATGTGATCCAAAGAAGCCCTTCTCAGATTCCTCAAAGACAGTGTTAATGGACTGCTCCACGAAACATAAGTGTAACTCTGTGAGATGAATTCACACATCACCAAGAAGTTTCTAAGAAAGCTTCTTTCTAGTTTTCATCTGTGGATATTTCCTTTGTCACTGTAATGTTCATTGCGCTATGAAGTATCTAATTGCAGATTTCCAGAAAACTGTGCTAACAAACTGATCACTGAAGAGAAACGTGTAACTCTGTGAGTTGCATTCACACTTGGCAATGCAGTTTCTCAGAAAGCTTCTCTTTAGTTATTATGTGAGGATATTTCCTTTATCACCATGGGCCCCAATAGGCTCCCAAATATCACTTTGCAGATTCCACGAAAAGAGTGTTAGCAAACTGCTTCTTGAGGCAGAGGTTGTAACTCTGTGAGATGAACTCACAGATCAGAAAGAAGTTTCTCAGAAAGCTTCTTTCACGTTTTGAACGGATGAAATTTCCTTTATCAGCGTAGGCCTCAATGTGATCCAAAGAAGCCCTTCTCAGATTCCTCAAAGACAGTGTTAATGGACTGCTCCACGAAACATAAGTGTAACTCTGTGAGATGAATTCACACATCACCAAGAAGTTTCTAAGAAAGCTTCTTTCTAGTTTTCATCTGTGGATATTTCCTTTGTCACTGTAATGTTCATTGCGCTATGAAGTATCTAATTGCAGATTTCCAGAAAACTGTGCTAACAAACTGATCACTGAAGAGAAACGTGTAACTCTGTGAGTTGCATTCACACTTGGCAATGCAGTTTCTCAGAAAGCTTCTCTTTAGTTATTATGTGAGGATATTTCCTTTATCACCATGGGCCCCAATAGGCTCCCAAATATCACTTTGCAGATTCCACGAAAAGAGTGTTAGCAAACTGCTTCTTGAGGCAGAGGTTGTAACTCTGTGAGATGAACTCACAGATCAGAAAGAAGTTTCTCAGAAAGCTTCTTTCACGTTTTGAACGGATGAAATTTCCTTTATCAGCGTAGGCCTCAATGTGATCCAAAGAAGCCCTTCTCAGATTCCTCAAAGACAGTGTTAATGGACTGCTCCACGAAACATAAGTGTAACTCTGTGAGATGAATTCACACATCACCAAGAAGTTTCTAAGAAAGCTTCTTTCTAGTGTTCATCTGTGGATATTTCCTTTGTCACTGTAATGTTCATTGCGCTATGAAGTATCTAATTGCAGATTTCCAGAAAACTGTGCTAACAAACTGATCACTGAAGAGAAACGTGTAACTCTGTGAGTTGCATTCACACTTGGCAATGCAGTTTCTCAGAAAGCTTCTCTTTAGTTATTATGTGAGGATATTTCCTTTATCACCATGGGCCCCAATAGGCTCCCAAATATCACTTTGCAGATTCCACGAAAAGAGTGTTAGCAAACTGCTTCTTGAGGCAGAGGTTGTAACTCTGTGAGATGAACTCACAGATCAGAACGAAGTTTCTCAGAAAGCTTCTTTCTCATTTTTATTGGAAGATGTTTCCATTGGCCCCATTGTTTTCAAAGGGATCGGGAATATCTGTTCTCAGATTCCACACAAATAGGCCTAGGCCACGGCCCCACGACATACAGCTGCAACTTAGTGAGTTGAATTCACACATCACAAAGCGGTTTCTCAGAAAGCTTCTTTCTTTAGTAAGACAGGGTTATTTGTGGTCTTGGAGCGCCACCGTGTGTCCTATTGCAGATTCTGTGAAAATTCTGCTAGCAAGTTTCTCAGTGGAAACAATGATGGACATCTGTGGGCTGAATTCACCCACAACAAAGAAGTTTTTGAGAAGGCTTCTCTGCAGGTTTCTCTGAGGATAGTTCCTTATTCGGCATGCGATTCAACGATATCCAAGACATCACATCTGAGATTCCTCAAAATGAGTGCTAGGAAACTCCCCCGAGAAAGGGTGATAGAACACTGTGAAATGAATTCACATATCACAAAGCAGTTTCTCAGAAAGCTTGGTTCCGCTTTCTCTTGAAGGATATATCCTTTCTCCTTCTATTCTTCAAAGCTATCTGAAATATCACTTCTCGGAATCCACGGAAACAGTCCTAAGAAACGGCTCCAAAAAACACTGGCGTAACTCTGTGAGTTGCATTCACACATGGCAATGCAGTTTCTCAGAAAGCTTCTCTTTAGTTATTATGTGAGGATATTTCCTTTATCACCATGGGCCCCAATAGGCTCCCAAATATCACTTTGCAGATTCCACGAAAAGAGTGTTAGCAAACTGCTTCTTGAGGCAGAGGTTGTAACTCTGTGAGATGAACTCACAGATCAGAAAGAAATTTTTCAGAAAGCTTCTTTCACGTTTTGAACGGATGAAATTTCCTTTATCAGCGTAGGCCTCAATGTGATCCAAAGAAGCCCTTCTCAGATTCCTCAAAGACAGTGTTAATGGACTGCTCCACGAAACATAAGTGTAACTCTGTGAGATGAATTCACACATCACCAAGAAGTTTCTAAGAAAGCTTCTTTCTAGTTTTCATCTGTGGATATTTCCTTTGTCACTGTAATGTTCATTGCGCTATGAAGTATCTAATTGCAGATTTCCAGAAAACTGTGCTAACAAACTGATCACTGAAGAGAAACGTGTAACTCTGTGAGTTGCATTCACACTTGGCAATGCAGTTTCTCAGAAAGCTTCTCTTTAGTTATTATGTGAGGATATTTCCTTTATCACCATGGGCCCCAATAGGCTCCCAAATATCACTTTGCAGATTCCACGAAAAGAGTGTTAGCAAACTGCTTCTTGAGGCAGAGGTTGTAACTCTGTGAGATGAACTCACAGATCAGAAAGAAGTTTCTCAGAAAGCTTCTTTCACGTTTTGAACGGATGAAATTTCCTTTATCAGCGTAGGCCTCAATGTGATCCAAAGAAGCCCTTCTCAGATTCCTCAAAGACAGTGTTAATGGACTGCTCCACGAAACATAAGTGTAACTCTGTGAGATGAATTCACACATCACCAAGAAGTTTCTAAGAAAGCTTCTTTCTAGTTTTCATCTGTGGATATTTCCTTTGTCACTGTAATGTTCATTGCGCTATGAAGTATCTAATTGCAGATTTCCAGAAAACTGTGCTAACAAACTGATCACTGAAGAGAAACGTGTAACTCTGTGAGTTGCATTCACACTTGGCAATGCAGTTTCTCAGAAAGCTTCTCTTTAGTTATTATGTGAGGATATTTCCTTTATCACCATGGGCCCCAATAGGCTCCCAAATATCACTTTGCAGATTCCACGAAAAGAGTGTTAGCAAACTGCTTCTTGAGGCAGAGGTTGTAACTCTGTGAGATGAACTCACAGATCAGAAAGAAGTTTCTCAGAAAGCTTCTTTCACGTTTTGAACGGATGAAATTTCCTTTATCAGCGTAGGCCTCAATGTGATCCAAAGAAGCCCTTCTCAGATTCCTCAAAGACAGTGTTAATGGACTGCTCCACGAAACATAAGTGTAACTCTGTGAGATGAATTCACACATCACCAAGAAGTTTCTAAGAAAGCTTCTTTCTAGTTTTCATCTGTGGATATTTCCTTTGTCACTGTAATGTTCATTGCGCTATGAAGTATCTAATTGCAGATTTCCAGAAAACTGTGCTAACAAACTGATCACTGAAGAGAAACGTGTAACTCTGTGAGTTGCATTCACACTTGGCAATGCAGTTTCTCAGAAAGCTTCTCTTTAGTTATTATGTGAGGATATTTCCTTTATCACCATGGGCCCCAATAGGCTCCCAAATATCACTTTGCAGATTCCACGAAAAGAGTGTTAGCAAACTGCTTCTTGAGGCAGAGGTTGTAACTCTGTGAGATGAACTCACAGATCAGAAAGAAGTTTCTCAGAAAGCTTCTTTCACGTTTTGAACGGATGAAATTTCCTTTATCAGCGTAGGCCTCAATGTGATCCAAAGAAGCCCTTCTCAGATTCCTCAAAGACAGTGTTAATGGACAGCTCCACGAAACATAAGTGTAACTCTGTGAGATGAATTCACACATCACCAAGAAGTTTCTAAGAAAGCTTCTTTCTAGTTTTCATCTGTGGATATTTCCTTTGTCACTGTAATGTTCATTGCGCTATGAAGTATCTAATTGCAGATTTCCAGAAAACTGTGCTAACAAACTGATCACTGAAGAGAAACGTGTAACTCTGTGAGTTGCATTCACACTTGGCAATGCAGTTTCTCAGAAAGCTTCTACTTTAGTTATTATGTGAGGATATTTCCTTTATCACCATGGGCCCCAATTAGGCTCCCAAATATCACTTTGCAGATTCCACGAAAAGAGTGTTAGCAAACTGCTTCTTGAGGCAGAGGTTTGTAACTCTGTGAGATGAACTCACAGATCAGAAAGAAGTTTCTCAGAAAGCTTCTTTCACGTTTTGAACGGATGAAATTTCCTTTATCAGCGTAGGCCTCAATGTGATCCAAAGAAGCCCTTCTCAGATTCCTCAAAGACAGTGTTAATGGACTGCTCCACGAAACATAAGTGTAACTCTGTGAGATGAATTCACACATCACCAAGAAGTTTCTAAGAAAGCTTCTTTCTAGTTTTCATCTGTGGATATTTCCTTTGTCACTGTAATGTTCATTGCGCTATGAAGTATCTAATTGCAGATTTCCAGAAAACTGTGCTAACAAACTGATCACTGAAGAGAAACGTGTAACTCTGTGAGTTGCATTCACACTTGGCAATGCAGTTTCTCAGAAAGCTTCTCTTTAGTTATTATGTGAGGATATTTCCTTTATCACCATGGGCCCCAATAGGCTCCCAAATATCACTTTGCAGATTCCACGAAAAGAGTGTTAGCAAACTGCTTCTTGAGGCAGAGGTTGTAACTCTGTGAGATGAACTCACAGATCAGAAAGAAGTTTCTCAGAAAGCTTCTTTCACGTTTTGAACGGATGAAATTTCCTTTATCAGCGTAGGCCTCAATGTGATCCAAAGAAGCCCTTCTCAGATTCCTCAAAGACAGTGTTAATGGACTGCTCCACGAAACATAAGTGTAACTCTGTGAGATGAATTCACACATCACCAAGAAGTTTCTAAGAAAGCTTCTTTCTAGTGTTCATCTGTGGATATTTCCTTTGTCACTGTAATGTTCATTGCGCTATGAAGTATCTAATTGCAGATTTCCAGAAAACTGTGCTAACAAACTGATCACTGAAGAGAAACGTGTAACTCTGTGAGTTGCATTCACACTTGGCAATGCAGTTTCTCAGAAAGCTTCTCTTTAGTTATTATGTGAGGATATTTCCTTTATCACCATGGGCCCCAATAGGCTCCCAAATATCACTTTGCAGATTCCACGAAAAGAGTGTTAGCAAACTGCTTCTTGAGGCAGAGGTTGTAACTCTGTGAGATGAACTCACAGATCAGAACGAAGTTTCTCAGAAAGCTTCTTTCTCATTTTTATTGGAAGATGTTTCCATTGGCCCCATTGTTTTCAAAGGGATCGGGAATATCTGTTCTCAGATTCCACACAAATAGGCCTAGGCCACGGCCCCACGACATACAGCTGCAACTTAGTGAGTTGAATTCACACATCACAAAGCGGTTTCTCAGAAAGCTTCTTTCTTTAGTAAGACAGGGTTATTTGTGGTCTTGGAGCGCCACCGTGTGTCCTATTGCAGATTCTGTGAAAATTCTGCTAGCAAGTTTCTCAGTGGAAACAATGATGGACATCTGTGGGCTGAATTCACCCACAACAAAGAAGTTTTTGAGAAGGCTTCTCTGCAGGTTTCTCTGAGGATAGTTCCTTATTCGGCATGCGATTCAACGATATCCAAGACATCACATCTGAGATTCCTCAAAATGAGTGCTAGGAAACTCCCCCGAGAAAGGGTGATAGAACACTGTGAAATGAATTCACATATCACAAAGCAGTTTCTCAGAAAGCTTGGTTCCGCTTTCTCTTGAAGGATATATCCTTTCTCCTTCTATTCTTCAAAGCTATCTGAAATATCACTTCTCGGAATCCACGGAAACAGTCCTAAGAAACGGCTCCAAAAAACACTGGCGTAACTCTGTGAGTTGCATTCACACATGGCAATGCAGTTTCTCAGAAAGCTTCTCTTTAGTTATTATGTGAGGATATTTCCTTTATCACCATGGGCCCCAATAGGCTCCCAAATATCACTTTGCAGATTCCACGAAAAGAGTGTTAGCAAACTGCTTCTTGAGGCAGAGGTTGTAACTCTGTGAGATGAACTCACAGATCAGAAAGAAATTTTTCAGAAAGCTTCTTTCACGTTTTGAACGGATGAAATTTCCTTTATCAGCGTAGGCCTCAATGTGATCCAAAGAAGCCCTTCTCAGATTCCTCAAAGACAGTGTTAATGGACTGCTCCACGAAACATAAGTGTAACTCTGTGAGATGAATTCACACATCACCAAGAAGTTTCTAAGAAAGCTTCTTTCTAGTTTTCATCTGTGGATATTTCCTTTGTCACTGTAATGTTCATTGCGCTATGAAGTATCTAATTGCAGATTTCCAGAAAACTGTGCTAACAAACTGATCACTGAAGAGAAACGTGTAACTCTGTGAGTTGCATTCACACTTGGCAATGCAGTTTCTCAGAAAGCTTCTCTTTAGTTATTATGTGAGGATATTTCCTTTATCACCATGGGCCCCAATAGGCTCCCAAATATCACTTTGCAGATTCCACGAAAAGAGTGTTAGCAAACTGCTTCTTGAGGCAGAGGTTGTAACTCTGTGAGATGAACTCACAGATCAGAAAGAAGTTTCTCAGAAAGCTTCTTTCACGTTTTGAACGGATGAAATTTCCTTTATCAGCGTAGGCCTCAATGTGATCCAAAGAAGCCCTTCTCAGATTCCTCAAAGACAGTGTTAATGGACTGCTCCACGAAACATAAGTGTAACTCTGTGAGATGAATTCACACATCACCAAGAAGTTTCTAAGAAAGCTTCTTTCTAGTTTTCATCTGTGGATATTTCCTTTGTCACTGTAATGTTCATTGCGCTATGAAGTATCTAATTGCAGATTTCCAGAAAACTGTGCTAACAAACTGATCACTGAAGAGAAACGTGTAACTCTGTGAGTTGCATTCACACTTGGCAATGCAGTTTCTCAGAAAGCTTCTCTTTAGTTATTATGTGAGGATATTTCCTTTATCACCATGGGCCCCAATAGGCTCCCAAATATCACTTTGCAGATTCCACGAAAAGAGTGTTAGCAAACTGCTTCTTGAGGCAGAGGTTGTAACTCTGTGAGATGAACTCACAGATCAGAAAGAAGTTTCTCAGAAAGCTTCTTTCACGTTTTGAACGGATGAAATTTCCTTTATCAGCGTAGGCCTCAATGTGATCCAAAGAAGCCCTTCTCAGATTCCTCAAAGACAGTGTTAATGGACTGCTCCACGAAACATAAGTGTAACTCTGTGAGATGAATTCACACATCACCAAGAAGTTTCTAAGAAAGCTTCTTTCTAGTGTTCATCTGTGGATATTTCCTTTGTCACTGTAATGTTCATTGCGCTATGAAGTATCTAATTGCAGATTTCCAGAAAACTGTGCTAACAAACTGATCACTGAAGAGAAACGTGTAACTCTGTGAGTTGCATTCACACTTGGCAATGCAGTTTCTCAGAAAGCTTCTCTTTAGTTATTATGTGAGGATATTTCCTTTATCACCATGGGCCCCAATAGGCTCCCAAATATCACTTTGCAGATTCCACGAAAAGAGTGTTAGCAAACTGCTTCTTGAGGCAGAGGTTGTAACTCTGTGAGATGAACTCACAGATCAGAACGAAGTTTCTCAGAAAGCTTCTTTCTCATTTTTATTGGAAGATGTTTCCATTGGCCCCATTGTTTTCAAAGGGATCGGGAATATCTGTTCTCAGATTCCACACAAATAGGCCTAGGCCACGGCCCCACGACATACAGCTGCAACTTAGTGAGTTGAATTCACACATCACAAAGCGGTTTCTCAGAAAGCTTCTTTCTTTAGTAAGACAGGGTTATTTGTGGTCTTGGAGCGCCACCGTGTGTCCTATTGCAGATTCTGTGAAAATTCTGCTAGCAAGTTTCTCAGTGGAAACAATGATGGACATCTGTGGGCTGAATTCACCCACAACAAAGAAGTTTTTGAGAAGGCTTCTCTGCAGGTTTCTCTGAGGATGTTCCTTAGCGACATGCGATTCAACGATATCCAGACATCACATCTGAGATTCCTCAAATGAGTGCTAGGAAATCCCCCGAGAAAGGGTGATAGAACACTGTGAAATGAATTCACATATCACAAAGCAGTTTCTCAGAAAGCTTGTTCCGCTTTCTCTTGAAGGATATATCCTTTCTCCTTCTATTCCAAAGCTATCTGAAATATCACTTCTCGGAATCCACGGAAACAGTCCTAAGAAACGGCTCCAAAAAACACTGGCGTAACTCTGTGAGTTGCATTCACACATGGCAATGCAGTTTCTCAGAAAGCTTCTCTTTAGTTATTATGTGAGGCTATTTCCTTTATCACCATGGGCCCCAATAGGCTCCCAAATATCACTTTGCAGATTCCACGAAAAGAGTGTTAGCAAACTGCTTCTTGAGGCAGAGGTTGTAACTCTGTGAGATGAACTCACAGATCAGAAAGAAGTTTTTCAGAAAGCTTCTTTCACGTTTTGAACGGATGAAATTTCCTTTATCAGCGTAGGCCTCAATGTGATCCAAAGAAGCCCTTCTCAGATTCCTCAAAGACAGTGTTAATGGACTGCTCCACGAAACATAAGTGTAACTCTGTGAGATGAATTCACACATCACCAAGAAGTTTCTAAGAAAGCTTCTTTCTAGTTTTCATCTGTGGATATTTCCTTTGTCACTGTAATGTTCATTGCGCTATGAAGTATCTAATTGCAGATTTCCAGAAAACTGTGCTAACAAACTGATCACTGAAGAGAAACGTGTAACTCTGTGAGTTGCATTCACACTTGGCAATGCAGTTTCTCAGAAAGCTTCTCTTTAGTTATTATGTGAGGATATTTCCTTTATCACCATGGGCCCCAATAGGCTCCCAAATATCACTTTGCAGATTCCACGAAAAGAGTGTTAGCAAACTGCTTCTTGAGGCAGAGGTTGTAACTCTGTGAGATGAACTCACAGATCAGAAAGAAGTTTCTCAGAAAGCTTCTTTCACGTTTTGAACGGATGAAATTTCCTTTATCAGCGTAGGCCTCAATGTGATCCAAAGAAGCCCTTCTCAGATTCCTCAAAGACAGTGTTAATGGACTGCTCCACGAAACATAAGTGTAACTCTGTGAGATGAATTCACACATCACCAAGAAGTTTCTAAGAAAGCTTCTTTCTAGTTTTCATCTGTGGATATTTCCTTTGTCACTGTAATGTTCATTGCGCTATGAAGTATCTAATTGCAGATTTCCAGAAACTGTGCTAACAAACTGATCACTGAAGAGAAACGTGTAACTCTGTGAGTTGCATTCACACTTGGCAATGCAGTTTCTCAGAAAGCTTCTCTTTAGTTATTATGTGAGGATATTTCCTTTATCACCATGGGCCCAATAGGCTCCCAAATATCACTTTGCAGATTCCACGAAAAGAGTGTTAGCAAACTGCTTCTTGAGGCAGAGGTTGTAACTCTGTGAGATGAACTCACAGATCAGAACGAAGTTTCTCAGAAAGCTTCTTTCTCATTTTTATTGGAAGATGTTTCCATTGGCCCCATTGTTTTCAAAGGGATCGGGAATATCTGTTCTCAGATTCCAACAAATAGGCCTAGGCCACGGCCCCACGACATACAGCTGCAACTTAGTGAGTTGAATTCACACATCACAAAGCGGTTTCTCAGAAAGCTTCTTTCTTTAGTAAGACAGGGTTATTTGTGGTCTTGGAGCGCCACCGTGTGTCCTATTGCAGATTCTGCGAAAATTCTGCTAGCAAGTTTCTCAGTGGAAACAATGATGGACATCTGTGGGCTGAATTCACCCACAACAAAGAAGTTTTTGAGAAGGCTTCTCTGCAGGTTTCTCTGAGGATAGTTCCTTATTCGGCATGCGATTCAACGATATCCAAGACATCACATCTGAGATTCCTCAAAATGAGTGCTAGGAAACTCCCCCGAGAAAGGGTGATAGAACACTGTGAAATGAATTCACATATCACAAAGCAGTTTCTCAGAAAGCTTGGTTCCGCTTTCTCTTGAAGGATATATCCTTTCTCCTTCTATTCTTCAAAGCTATCTGAAATATCACTTCTCGGAATCCACGGAAACAGTCCTAAGAAACGGCTCCAAAAAACACTGGCGTAACTCTGTGAGTTGCATTCACACATGGCAATGCATTTTCTCAGAAAGCTTCTTTAGTTATTATGTGAGGCTATTTCCTTTATCACCATGGGCCCCAATAGGCTCCCAAATATCACTTTGCAGATTCCACGAAAAGAGTGTTAGCAAACTGCTTCTTGAGGCAGAGGTTGTAACTCTGTGAGATGAACTCACAGATCAGAAAGAAGTTTTTCAGAAAGCTTCTTTCACGTTTTGAACGGATGAAATTTCCTTTATCAGCGTAGGCCTCAATGTGATCCAAAGAAGCCCTTCTCAGATTCCTCAAAGACAGTGTTAATGGACTGCTCCACGAAACATAAGTGTAACTCTGTGAGATGAATTCACACATCACCAAGAAGTTTCTAAGAAAGCTTCTTTCTAGTTTTCATCTGTGGATATTTCCTTTGTCACTGTAATGTTCATTGCGCTATGAAGTATCTAATTGCAGATTTCCAGAAAACTGTGCTAACAAACTGATCACTGAAGAGAAACGTGTAACTCTGTGAGTTGCATTCACACTTGGCAATGCAGTTTCTCAGAAAGCTTCTCTTTAGTTATTATGTGAGGCTATTTCCTTTATCACCATGGGCCCCAATAGGCTCCCAAATATCACTTTGCAGATTCCACGAAAAGAGTGTTAGCAAACTGCTTCTTGAGGCAGAGGTTGTAACTCTGTGAGATGAACTCACAGATCAGAAAGAAGTTTCTCAGAAAGCTTCTTTCACGTTTTGAACGGATGAAATTTCCTTTATCAGCGTAGGCCTCAATGTGATCCAAAGAAGCCCTTCTCAGATTCCTCAAAGACAGTGTTAATGGACTGCTCCACGAAACATAAGTGTAACTCTGTGAGATGAATTCACACATCACCAAGAAGTTTCTAAGAAAGCTTCTTTCTAGTTTTCATCTGTGGATATTTCCTTTGTCACTGTAATGTTCATTGCGCTATGAAGTATCTAATTGCAGATTTCCAGAAAACTGTGCTAACAAACTGATCACTGAAGAGAAACGTGTAACTCTGTGAGTTGCATTCACACTTGGCAATGCAGTTTCTCAGAAAGCTTCTCTTTAGTTATTATGTGAGGCTATTTCCTTTATCACCATGGGCCCCAATAGGCTCCCAAATATCACTTTGCAGATTCCACGAAAAGAGTGTTAGCAAACTGCTTCTTGAGGCAGAGGTTGTAACTCTGTGAGATGAACTCACAGATCAGAAAGAAGTTTCTCAGAAAGCTTCTTTCACGTTTTGAACGGATGAAATTTCCTTTATCAGCGTAGGCCTCAATGTGATCCAAAGAAGCCCTTCTCAGATTCCTCAAAGACAGTGTTAATGGACTGCTCCACGAAACATAAGTGTAACTCTGTGAGATGAATTCACACATCACCAAGAAGTTTCTAAGAAAGCTTCTTTCTAGTTTTCATCTGTGGATATTTCCTTTGTCACTGTAATGTTCATTGCGCTATGAAGTATCTCATTGCAGATTTCCAGAAAACTGTGCTAACAAACTGATCACTGAAGAGAAACGTGTAACTCTGTGAGTTGCATTCACACTTGGCAATGCAGTTTCTCAGAAAGCTTCTCTTTAGTTATTATGTGAGGATATTTCCTTTATCACCATGGGCCCCAATAGGCTCCCAAATATCACTTTGCAGATTCCACGAAAAGAGTGTTAGCAAACTGCTTCTTGAGGCAGAGGTTGTAACTCTGTGAGATGAACTCACAGATCAGAAAGAAGTTTCTCAGAAAGCTTCTTTCACGTTTTGAACGGATGAAATTTCCTTTATCAGCGTAGGCCTCAATGTGATCCAAAGAAGCCCTTCTCAGATTCCTCAAAGACAGTGTTAATGGACTGCTCCACGAAACATAAGTGTAACTCTGTGAGATGAATTCACACATCACCAAGAAGTTTCTAAGAAAGCTTCTTTCTAGTTTTCATCTGTGGATATTTCCTTTGTCACTGTAATGTTCATTGCGCTATGAAGTATCTAATTGCAGATTTCCAGAAAACTGTGCTAACAAACTGATCACTGAAGAGAAACGTGTAACTCTGTGAGTTGCATTCACACTTGGCAATGCAGTTTCTCAGAAAGCTTCTCTTTAGTTAGTATGTGAGGATATTTCCTTTATCACCATGGGCCCCAATAGGCTCCCAAATATCACTTTGCAGATTCCACGAAAAGAGTGTTAGCAAACTGCTTCTTGAGGCAGAGGTTGTAACTCTGTGAGATGAACTCACAGATCAGAAAGAAGTTTCTCAGAAAGCTTCTTTCACGTTTTGAACGGATGAAATTTCCTTTATCAGCGTAGGCCTCAATGTGATCCAAAGAAGCCCTTCTCAGATTCCTCAAAGACAGTGTTAATGGACTGCTCCACGAAACATAAGTGTAACTCTGTGAGATGAATTCACACATCACCAAGAAGTTTCTAAGAAAGCTTCTTTCTAGTTTTCATCTGTGGATATTTCCTTTGTCACTGTAATGTTCATTGCGCTATGAAGTATCTAATTGCAGATTTCCAGAAAACTGTGCTAACAAACTGATCACTGAAGAGAAACGTGTAACTCTGTGAGTTGCATTCACACTTGGCAATGCAGTTTCTCAGAAAGCTTCTCTTTAGTTATTATGTGAGGATATTTCCTTTATCACCATGGGCCCCAATAGGCTCCCAAATATCACTTTGCAGATTCCACGAAAAGAGTGTTAGCAAACTGCTTCTTGAGGCAGAGGTTGTAACTCTGTGAGATGAACTCACAGATCAGAAAGAAGTTTCTCAGAAAGCTTCTTTCACGTTTTGAACGGATGAAATTTCCTTTATCAGCGTAGGCCTCAATGTGATCCAAAGAAGCCCTTCTCAGATTCCTCAAAGACAGTGTTAATGGACTGCTCCACGAAACATAAGTGTAACTCTGTGAGATGAATTCACACATCACCAAGAAGTTTCTAAGAAAGCTTCTTTCTAGTTTTCATCTGTGGATATTTCCTTTGTCACTGTAATGTTCATTGCGCTATGAAGTATCTAATTGCAGATTTCCAGAAAACTGTGCTAACAAACTGATCACTGAAGAGAAACGTGTAACTCTGTGAGTTGCATTCACACTTGGCAATGCAGTTTCTCAGAAAGCTTCTCTTTAGTTATTATGTGAGGATATTTCCTTTATCACCATGGGCCCCAATAGGCTCCCAAATATCACTTTGCAGATTCCACGAAAAGAGTGTTAGCAAACTGCTTCTTGAGGCAGAGGTTGTAACTCTGTGAGATGAACTCACAGATCAGAAAGAAGTTTCTCAGAAAGCTTCTTTCACGTTTTGAACGGATGAAATTTCCTTTATCAGCGTAGGCCTCAATGTGATCCAAAGAAGCCCTTCTCAGATTCCTCAAAGACAGTGTTAATGGACTGCTCCACGAAACATAAGTGTAACTCTGTGAGATGAATTCACACATCACCAAGAAGTTTCTAAGAAAGCTTCTTTCTAGTTTTCATCTGTGGATATTTCCTTTGTCACTGTAATGTTCATTGCGCTATGAAGTATCTAATTGCAGATTTCCAGAAAACTGTGCTAACAAACTGATCACTGAAGAGAAACGTGTAACTCTGTGAGTTGCATTCACACTTGGCAATGCAGTTTCTCAGAAAGCTTCTCTTTAGTATTATGTGAGGATATTTCCTTTATCACCATGGGCCCCAATAGGCTCCCAAATATCACTTTGCAGATTCCACGAAAAGAGTGTTAGCAAACTGCTTCTTGAGGCAGAGGTTGTAACTCTGTGAGATGAACTCACAGATCAGAAAGAAGTTTCTCAGAAAGCTTCTTTCTCATTTTTATTGGAAGATGTTTCCATTGGCCCCATTGTTTTCAAAGGGATCGGGAATATCTGTTTCTCAGATTCCACACAAATAGGCCTAGGCCCGGCCCCACGACATACAGCTGGCAACTTAGTGAGTTGAATTCACACATCACAAAGCGGTTTCTCAGAAAGCTTCTTTCTTTAGTAAGACAGGTTATTTGTGGTCTTGGAGCGCCACCGTGTGTCCTATTGCAGATTCTGCGAAAATTCTGCTAGCAATTTCTCAGTGGAAACAATGATGGACATCTGTGGCTGAATTCACCCACAACAAAGAAGTTTTTGAGAAGGCTTCTCTGCAGGTTTCTCTGAGGATAGTTCCTTATTCGGCATGCGATTCAACGATATCCAAGACATCACATCTGAGATTCCTCAAAATGAGTGCTAGGAAACTCCCCCGAGAAAGGGTGATAGAACACTGTGAAATGAATTCACATATCACAAAGCAGTTTCTCAGAAAGCTTGGTTCCGCTTTCTCTTGAAGGATATATCCTTTCTCCTTCTATTCTTCAAAGCTATCTGAAATATCACTTCTCGGAATCCACGGAAACAGTCCTAAGAAACGGCTCCAAAAAACACTGGCGTAACTCTGTGAGTTGCATTCACACATGGCAATGCAGTTTCTCAGAAAGCTTCTCTTTAGTTATTATGTGAGGATATTTCCTTTATCACCATGGGCCCCAATAGGCTCCCAAATATCACTTTGCAGATTCCACGAAAAGAGTGTTAGCAAACTGCTTCTTGAGGCAGAGGTTGTAACTCTGTGAGATGAACTCACAGATCAGAAAGAAGTTTTTCAGAAAGCTTCTTTCACGTTTTGAACGGATGAAATTTCCTTTATCAGCGTAGGCCTCAATGTGA
Organism: Rhinopithecus roxellana; assembly: GCF_007565055.1. Taxonomy (NCBI): domain Eukaryota; kingdom Metazoa; phylum Chordata; class Mammalia; order Primates; family Cercopithecidae; genus Rhinopithecus; species Rhinopithecus roxellana. The sequence goes on along the minus strand of NC_044563.1, from coordinate 98,345,831 downwards.
TCCAAAGAAGCCCTTCTCAGATTCCTCAAAGACAGTGTTAATGGACTGCTCCACGAAACATAAGTGTAACTCTGTGAGATGAATTCACACATCACCAAGAAGTTTCTAAGAAAGCTTCTTTCTAGTTTTCATCTGTGGATATTTCCTTTGTCACTGTAATGTTCATTGCGCTATGAAGTATCTAATTGCAGATTTCCAGAAAACTGTGCTAACAAACTGATCACTGAAGAGAAACGTGTAACTCTGTGAGTTGCATTCACACTTGGCAATGCAGTTTCTCAGAAAGCTTCTCTTTAGTTATTATGTGAGGATATTTCCTTTATCACCATGGGCCCCAATAGGCTCCCAAATATCACTTTGCAGATTCCACGAAAAGAGTGTTAGCAAACTGCTTCTTGAGGCAGAGGTTGTAACTCTGTGAGATGAACTCACAGATCAGAAAGAAGTTTCTCAGAAAGCTTCTTTCACGTTTTGAACGGATGAAATTTCCTTTATCAGCGTAGGCCTCAATGTGATCCAAAGAAGCCCTTCTCAGATTCCTCAAAGACAGTGTTAATGGACTGCTCCACGAAACATAAGTGTAACTCTGTGAGATGAATTCACACATCACCAAGAAGTTTCTAAGAAAGCTTCTTTCTAGTTTTCATCTGTGGATATTTCCTTTGTCACTGTAATGTTCATTGCGCTATGAAGTATCTAATTGCAGATTTCCAGAAAACTGTGCTAACAAACTGATCACTGAAGAGAAACGTGTAACTCTGTGAGTTGCATTCACACTTGGCAATGCAGTTTCTCAGAAAGCTTCTCTTTAGTTATTATGTGAGGATATTTCCTTTATCACCATGGGCCCCAATAGGCTCCCAAATATCACTTTGCAGATTCCACGAAAAGAGTGTTAGCAAACTGCTTCTTGAGGCAGAGGTTGTAACTCTGTGAGATGAACTCACAGATCAGAAAGAAGTTTCTCAGAAAGCTTCTTTCACGTTTTGAACGGATGAAATTTCCTTTATCAGCGTAGGCCTCAATGTGATCCAAAGAAGCCCTTCTCAGATTCCTCAAAGACAGTGTTAATGGACTGCTCCACGAAACATAAGTGTAACTCTGTGAGATGAATTCACACATCACCAAGAAGTTTCTAAGAAAGCTTCTTTCTAGTTTTCATCTGTGGATATTTCCTTTGTCACTGTAATGTTCATTGCGCTATGAAGTATCTAATTGCAGATTTCCAGAAAACTGTGCTAACAAACTGATCACTGAAGAGAAACGTGTAACTCTGTGAGTTGCATTCACACTTGGCAATGCAGTTTCTCAGAAAGCTTCTCTTTAGTTATTATGTGAGGATATTTCCTTTATCACCATGGGCCCCAATAGGCTCCCAAATATCACTTTGCAGATTCCACGAAAAGAGTGTTAGCAAACTGCTTCTTGAGGCAGAGGTTGTAACTCTGTGAGATGAACTCACAGATCAGAAAGAAGTTTCTCAGAAAGCTTCTTTCACGTTTTGAACGGATGAAATTTCCTTTATCAGCGTAGGCCTCAATGTGATCCAAAGAAGCCCTTCTCAGATTCCTCAAAGACAGTGTTAATGGACATGCTCCACGAAACATAAGTGTAACTCTGTGAGATGAATTCACACATCACCAAGAAGTTTCTAAGAAAGCTTCTTTCTAGTTTTCATCTGTGGATATTTCCTTTGTCACTGTAATGTTCATTGCGCTATGAAGTATCTAATTGCAGATTTCCAGAAAACTGTGCTAACAAACTGATCACTGAAGAGAAACGTGTAACTCTGTGAGTTGCATTCACACTTGGCAATGCAGTTTCTCAGAAAGCTTCTCTTTAGTTATTATGTGAGGATATTTCCTTTATCACCATGGGCCCCAATAGGCTCCCAAATATCACTTTGCAGATTCCACGAAAAGAGTGTTAGCAAACTGCTTCTTGAGGCAGAGGTTGTAACTCTGTGAGATGAACTCACAGATCAGAAAGAAGTTTCTCAGAAAGCTTCTTTCACGTTTTGAACGGATGAAATTTCCTTTATCAGCGTAGGCCTCAATGTGATCCAAAGAAGCCCTTCTCAGATTCCTCAAAGACAGTGTTAATGGACTGCTCCACGAAACATAAGTGTAACTCTGTGAGATGAATTCACACATCACCAAGAAGTTTCTAAGAAAGCTTCTTTCTAGTTTTCATCTGTGGATATTTCCTTTGTCACTGTAATGTTCATTGCGCTATGAAGTATCTAATTGCAGATTTCCAGAAAACTGTGCTAACAAACTGATCACTGAAGAGAAACGTGTAACTCTGTGAGTTGCATTCACACTTGGCAATGCAGTTTCTCAGAAAGCTTCTCTTTAGTTATTATGTGAGGATATTTCCTTTATCACCATGGGCCCCAATAGGCTCCCAAATATCACTTTGCAGATTCCACGAAAAGAGTGTTAGCAAACTGCTTCTTGAGGCAGAGGTTGTAACTCTGTGAGATGAACTCACAGATCAGAAAGAAGTTTCTCAGAAAGCTTCTTTCACGTTTTGAACGGATGAAATTTCCTTTATCAGCGTAGGCCTCAATGTGATCCAAAGAAGCCCTTCTCAGATTCCTCAAAGACAGTGTTAATGGACTGCTCCACGAAACATAAGTGTAACTCTGTGAGATGAATTCACACATCACCAAGAAGTTTCTAAGAAAGCTTCTTTCTAGTTTTCATCTGTGGATATTTCCTTTGTCACTGTAATGTTCATTGCGCTATGAAGTATCTAATTGCAGATTTCCAGAAAACTGTGCTAACAAACTGATCACTGAAGAGAAACGTGTAACTCTGTGAGTTGCATTCACACTTGGCAATGCAGTTTCTCAGAAAGCTTCTCTTTAGTTATTATGTGAGGATATTTCCTTTATCACCATGGGCCCCAATAGGCTCCCAAATATCACTTTGCAGATTCCACGAAAAGAGTGTTAGCAAACTGCTTCTTGAGGCAGAGGTTGTAACTCTGTGAGATGAACTCACAGATCAGAAAGAAGTTTCTCAGAAAGCTTCTTTCACGTTTTGAACGGATGAAATTTCCTTTATCAGCGTAGGCCTCAATGTGATCCAAAGAAGCCCTTCTCAGATTCCTCAAAGACAGTGTTAATGGACTGCTCCACGAAACATAAGTGTAACTCTGTGAGATGAATTCACACATCACCAAGAAGTTTCTAAGAAAGCTTCTTTCTAGTTTTCATCTGTGGATATTTCCTTTGTCACTGTAATGTTCATTGCGCTATGAAGTATCTAATTGCAGATTTCCAGAAAACTGTGCTAACAAACTGATCACTGAAGAGAAACGTGTAACTCTGTGAGTTGCATTCACACTTGGCAATGCAGTTTCTCAGAAAGCTTCTCTTTAGTTATTATGTGAGGATATTTCCTTTATCACCATGGGCCCCAATAGGCTCCCAAATATCACTTTGCAGATTCCACGAAAAGAGTGTTAGCAAACTGCTTCTTGAGGCAGAGGTTGTAACTCTGTGAGATGAACTCACAGATCAGAACGAAGTTTCTCAGAAAGCTTCTTTCTCATTTTTATTGGAAGATGTTTCCATTGGCCCCATTGTTTTCAAAGGGATCGGGAATATCTGTTCTCAGATTCCACACAAATAGGCCTAGGCCACGGCCCCACGACATACAGCTGCAACTTAGTGAGTTGAATTCACACATCACAAAGCGGTTTCTCAGAAAGCTTCTTTCTTTAGTAAGACAGGGTTATTTGTGGTCTTGGAGCGCCACCGTGTGTCCTATTGCAGATTCTGTGAAAATTCTGCTAGCAAGTTTCTCAGTGGAAACAATGATGGACATCTGTGGGCTGAATTCACCCACAACAAAGAAGTTTTTGAGAAGGCTTCTCTGCAGGTTTCTCTGAGGATAGTTCCTTATTCGGCATGCGATTCAACGATATCCAAGACATCACATCTGAGATTCCTCAAAATGAGTGCTAGGAAACTCCCCCGAGAAAGGGTGATAGAACACTGTGAAATGAATTCACATATCACAAAGCAGTTTCTCAGAAAGCTTGGTTCCGCTTTCTCTTGAAGGATATATCCTTTCTCCTTCTATTCTTCAAAGCTATCTGAAATATCACTTCTCGGAATCCACGGAAACAGTCCTAAGAAACGGCTCCAAAAAACACTGGCGTAACTCTGTGAGTTGCATTCACACATGGCAATGCAGTTTCTCAGAAAGCTTCTCTTTAGTTATTATGTGAGGATATTTCCTTTATCACCATGGGCCCCAATAGGCTCCCAAATATCACTTTGCAGATTCCACGAAAAGAGTGTTAGCAAACTGCTTCTTGAGGCAGAGGTTGTAACTCTGTGAGATGAACTCACAGATCAGAAAGAAGTTTTTCAGAAAGCTTCTTTCACGTTTTGAACGGATGAAATTTCCTTTATCAGCGTAGGCCTCAATGTGATCCAAAGAAGCCCTTCTCAGATTCCTCAAAGACAGTGTTAATGGACTGCTCCACGAAACATAAGTGTAACTCTGTGAGATGAATTCACACATCACCAAGAAGTTTCTAAGAAAGCTTCTTTCTAGTTTTCATCTGTGGATATTTCCTTTGTCACTGTAATGTTCATTGCGCTATGAAGTATCTAATTGCAGATTTCCAGAAAACTGTGCTAACAAACTGATCACTGAAGAGAAACGTGTAACTCTGTGAGTTGCATTCACACTTGGCAATGCAGTTTCTCAGAAAGCTTCTCTTTAGTTATTATGTGAGGATATTTCCTTTATCACCATGGGCCCCAATAGGCTCCCAAATATCACTTTGCAGATTCCACGAAAAGAGTGTTAGCAAACTGCTTCTTGAGGCAGAGGTTGTAACTCTGTGAGATGAACTCACAGATCAGAAAGAAGTTTCTCAGAAAGCTTCTTTCACGTTTTGAACGGATGAAATTTCCTTTATCAGCGTAGGCCTCAATGTGATCCAAAGAAGCCCTTCTCAGATTCCTCAAAGACAGTGTTAATGGACTGCTCCACGAAACATAAGTGTAACTCTGTGAGATGAATTCACACATCACCAAGAAGTTTCTAAGAAAGCTTCTTTCTAGTTTTCATCTGTGGATATTTCCTTTGTCACTGTAATGTTCATTGCGCTATGAAGTATCTAATTGCAGATTTCCAGAAAACTGTGCTAACAAACTGATCACTGAAGAGAAACGTGTAACTCTGTGAGTTGCATTCACACTTGGCAATGCAGTTTCTCAGAAAGCTTCTCTTTAGTTATTATGTGAGGATATTTCCTTTATCACCATGGGCCCCAATAGGCTCCCAAATATCACTTTGCAGATTCCACGAAAAGAGTGTTAGCAAACTGCTTCTTGAGGCAGAGGTTGTAACTCTGTGAGATGAACTCACAGATCAGAAAGAAGTTTCTCAGAAAGCTTCTTTCACGTTTTGAACGGATGAAATTTCCTTTATCAGCGTAGGCCTCAATGTGATCCAAAGAAGCCCTTCTCAGATTCCTCAAAGACAGTGTTAATGGACTGCTCCACGAAACATAAGTGTAACTCTGTGAGATGAATTCACACATCACCAAGAAGTTTCTAAGAAAGCTTCTTTCTAGTTTTCATCTGTGGATATTTCCTTTGTCACTGTAATGTTCATTGCGCTATGAAGTATCTAATTGCAGATTTCCAGAAAACTGTGCTAACAAACTGATCACTGAAGAGAAACGTGTAACTCTGTGAGTTGCATTCACACTTGGCAATGCAGTTTCTCAGAAAGCTTCTCTTTAGTTATTATGTGAGGATATTTCCTTTATCACCATGGGCCCCAATAGGCTCCCAAATATCACTTTGCAGATTCCACGAAAAGAGTGTTAGCAAACTGCTTCTTGAGGCAGAGGTTGTAACTCTGTGAGATGAACTCACAGATCAGAACGAAGTTTCTCAGAAAGCTTCTTTCTCATTTTTATTGGAAGATGTTTCCATTGGCCCCATTGTTTTCAAAGGGATCGGGAATATCTGTTCTCAGATTCCACACAAATAGGCCTAGGCCACGGCCCCACGACATACAGCTGCAACTTAGTGAGTTGAATTCACACATCACAAAGCGGTTTCTCAGAAAGCTTCTTTCTTTAGTAAGACAGGGTTATTTGTGGTCTTGGAGCGCCACCGTGTGTCCTATTGCAGATTCTGTGAAAATTCTGCTAGCAAGTTTCTCAGTGGAAACAATGATGGACATCTGTGGGCTGAATTCACCCACAACAAAGAAGTTTTTGAGAAGGCTTCTCTGCAGGTTTCTCTGAGGATAGTTCCTTATTCGGCATGCGATTCAACGATATCCAAGACATCACATCTGAGATTCCTCAAAATGAGTGCTAGGAAACTCCCCCGAGAAAGGGTGATAGAACACTGTGAAATGAATTCACATATCACAAAGCAGTTTCTCAGAAAGCTTGGTTCCGCTTTCTCTTGAAGGATATATCCTTTCTCCTTCTATTCTTCAAAGCTATCTGAAATATCACTTCTCGGAATCCACGGAAACAGTCCTAAGAAACGGCTCCAAAAAACACTGGCGTAACTCTGTGAGTTGCATTCACACATGGCAATGCAGTTTCTCAGAAAGCTTCTCTTTAGTTATTATGTGAGGCTATTTCCTTTATCACCATGGGCCCCAATAGGCTCCCAAATATCACTTTGCAGATTCCACGAAAAGAGTGTTAGCAAACTGCTTCTTGAGGCAGAGGTTGTAACTCTGTGAGATGAACTCACAGATCAGAAAGAATTTTTTCAGAAAGCTTCTTTCACGTTTTGAACGGATGAAATTTCCTTTATCAGCGTAGGCCTCAATGTGATCCAAAGAAGCCCTTCTCAGATTCCTCAAAGACAGTGTTAATGGACTGCTCCACGAAACATAAGTGTAACTCTGTGAGATGAATTCACACATCACCAAGAAGTTTCTAAGAAAGCTTCTTTCTAGTTTTCATCTGTGGATATTTCCTTTGTCACTGTAATGTTCATTGCGCTATGAAGTATCTAATTGCAGATTTCCAGAAAACTGTGCTAACAAACTGATCACTGAAGAGAAACGTGTAACTCTGTGAGTTGCATTCACACTTGGCAATGCAGTTTCTCAGAAAGCTTCTCTTTAGTTATTATGTGAGGATATTTCCTTTATCACCATGGGCCCCAATAGGCTCCCAAATATCACTTTGCAGATTCCACGAAAAGAGTGTTAGCAAACTGCTTCTTGAGGCAGAGGTTGTAACTCTGTGAGATGAACTCACAGATCAGAAAGAAGTTTCTCAGAAAGCTTCTTTCACGTTTTGAACGGATGAAATTTCCTTTATCAGCGTAGGCCTCAATGTGATCCAAAGAAGCCCTTCTCAGATTCCTCAAAGACAGTGTTAATGGACTGCTCCACGAAACATAACTGTAACTCTGTGAGATGAATTCACACATCACCAAGAAGTTTCTAAGAAAGCTTCTTTCTAGTTTTCATCTGTGGATATTTCCTTTGTCACTGTAATGTTCATTGCGCTATGAAGTATCTAATTGCAGATTTCCAGAAAACTGTGCTAACAAACTGATCACTGAAGAGAAACGTGTAACTCTGTGAGTTGCATTCACACTTGGCAATGCAGTTTCTCAGAAAGCTTCTCTTTAGTTATTATGTGAGGATATTTCCTTTATCACCATGGGCCCCAATAGGCTCCCAAATATCACTTTGCAGATTCCACGAAAAGAGTGTTAGCAAACTGCTTCTTGAGGCAGAGGTTGTAACTCTGTGAGATGAACTCACAGATCAGAAAGAAGTTTCTCAGAAAGCTTCTTTCACGTTTTGAACGGATGAAATTTCCTTTATCAGCGTAGGCCTCAATGTGATCCAAAGAAGCCCTTCTCAGATTCCTCAAAGACAGTGTTAATGGACTGCTCCACGAAACATAAGTGTAACTCTGTGAGATGAATTCACACATCACCAAGAAGTTTCTAAGAAAGCTTCTTTCTAGTGTTCATCTGTGGATATTTCCTTTGTCACTGTAATGTTCATTGCGCTATGAAGTATCTAATTGCAGATTTCCAGAAAACTGTGCTAACAAACTGATCACTGAAGAGAAACGTGTAACTCTGTGAGTTGCATTCACACTTGGCAATGCAGTTTCTCAGAAAGCTTCTCTTTAGTTATTATGTGAGGATATTTCCTTTATCACCATGGGCCCCAATAGGCTCCCAAATATCACTTTGCAGATTCCACGAAAAGAGTGTTAGCAAACTGCTTCTTGAGGCAGAGGTTGTAACTCTGTGAGATGAACTCACAGATCAGAACGAAGTTTCTCAGAAAGCTTCTTTCTCATTTTTATTGGAAGATGTTTCCATTGGCCCCATTGTTTTCAAAGGGATCGGGAATATCTGTTCTCAGATTCCACACAAATAGGCCTAGGCCACGGCCCCACGACATACAGCTGCAACTTAGTGAGTTGAATTCACACATCACAAAGCGGTTTCTCAGAAAGCTTCTTTCTTTAGTAAGACAGGGTTATTTGTGGTCTTGGAGCGCCACCGTGTGTCCTATTGCAGATTCTGCGAAAATTCTGCTAGCAAGTTTCTCAGTGGAAACAATGATGGACATCTGTGGGCTGAATTCACCCACAACAAAGAAGTTTTTGAGAAGGCTTCTCTGCAGGTTTCTCTGAGGATAGTTCCTTATTCGGCATGCGATTCAACGATATCCAAGACATCACATCTGAGATTCCTCAAAATGAGTGCTAGGAAACTCCCCCGAGAAAGGGTGATAGAACACTGTGAAATGAATTCACATATCACAAAGCAGTTTCTCAGAAAGCTTGGTTCCGCTTTCTCTTGAAGGATATATCCTTTCTCCTTCTATTCTTCAAAGCTATCTGAAATATCACTTCTCGGAATCCACGGAAACAGTCCTAAGAAACGGCTCCAAAAAACACTGGCGTAACTCTGTGAGTTGCATTCACACATGGCAATGCAGTTTCTCAGAAAGCTTCTCTTTAGTTATTATGTGAGGCTATTTCCTTTATCACCATGGGCCCCAATAGGCTCCCAAATATCACTTTGCAGATTCCACGAAAAGAGTGTTAGCAAACTGCTTCTTGAGGCAGAGGTTGTAACTCTGTGAGATGAACTCACAGATCAGAAAGAAGTTTTTCAGAAAGCTTCTTTCACGTTTTGAACGGATGAAATTTCCTTTATCAGCGTAGGCCTCAATGTGATCCAAAGAAGCCCTTCTCAGATTCCTCAAAGACAGTGTTAATGGACTGCTCCACGAAACATAAGTGTAACTCTGTGAGATGAATTCACACATCACCAAGAAGTTTCTAAGAAAGCTTCTTTCTAGTTTTCATCTGTGGATATTTCCTTTGTCACTGTAATGTTCATTGCGCTATGAAGTATCTAATTGCAGATTTCCAGAAAACTGTGCTAACAAACTGATCACTGAAGAGAAACGTGTAACTCTGTGAGTTGCATTCACACTTGGCAATGCAGTTTCTCAGAAAGCTTCTCTTTAGTTATTATGTGAGGCTATTTCCTTTATCACCATGGGCCCCAATAGGCTCCCAAATATCACTTTGCAGATTCCACGAAAAGAGTGTTAGCAAACTGCTTCTTGAGGCAGAGGTTGTAACTCTGTGAGATGAACTCACAGATCAGAAAGAAGTTTCTCAGAAAGCTTCTTTCACGTTTTGAACGGATGAAATTTCCTTTATCAGCGTAGGCCTCAATGTGATCCAAAGAAGCCCTTCTCAGATTCCTCAAAGACAGTGTTAATGGACTGCTCCACGAAACATAAGTGTAACTCTGTGAGATGAATTCACACATCACCAAGAAGTTTCTAAGAAAGCTTCTTTCTAGTTTTCATCTGTGGATATTTCCTTTGTCACTGTAATGTTCATTGCGCTATGAAGTATCTAATTGCAGATTTCCAGAAAACTGTGCTAACAAACTGATCACTGAAGAGAAACGTGTAACTCTGTGAGTTGCATTCACACTTGGCAATGCAGTTTCTCAGAAAGCTTCTCTTTAGTTATTATGTGAGGCTATTTCCTTTATCACCATGGGCCCCAATAGGCTCCCAAATATCACTTTGCAGATTCCACGAAAAGAGTGTTAGCAAACTGCTTCTTGAGGCAGAGGTTGTAACTCTGTGAGATGAACTCACAGATGAGAAAGAAGTTTCTCAGAAAGCTTCTTTCACGTTTTGAACGGATGAAATTTCCTTTATCAGCGTAGGCCTCAATGTGATCCAAAGAAGCCCTTCTCAGATTCCTCAAAGACAGTGTTAATGGACTGCTCCACGAAACATAAGTGTAACTCTGTGAGATGAATTCACACATCACCAAGAAGTTTCTAAGAAAGCTTCTTTCTAGTTTTCATCTGTGGATATTTCCTTTGTCACTGTAATGTTCATTGCGCTATGAAGTATCTAATTGCAGATTTCCAGAAAACTGTGCTAACAAACTGATCACTGAAGAGAAACGTGTAACTCTGTGAGTTGCATTCACACTTGGCAATGCAGTTTCTCAGAAAGCTTCTCTTTAGTTATTATGTGAGGCTATTTCCTTTATCACCATGGGCCCCAATAGGCTCCCAAATATCACTTTGCAGATTCCACGAAAAGAGTGTTAGCAAACTGCTTCTTGAGGCAGAGGTTGTAACTCTGTGAGATGAACTCACAGATCAGAAAGAAGTTTCTCAGAAAGCTTCTTTCACGTTTTGAACGGATGAAATTTCCTTTATCAGCGTAGGCCTCAATGTGATCCAAAGAAGCCCTTCTCAGATTCCTCAAAGACAGTGTTAATGGACTGCTCCACGAAACATAAGTGTAACTCTGTGAGATGAATTCACACATCACCAAGAAGTTTCTAAGAAAGCTTCTTTCTAGTTTTCATCTGTGGATATTTCCTTTGTCACTGTAATGTTCATTGCGCTATGAAGTATCTAATTGCAGATTTCCAGAAAACTGTGCTAACAAACTGATCACTGAAGAGAAACGTGTAACTCTGTGAGTTGCATTCACACTTGGCAATGCAGTTTCTCAGAAAGCTTCTCTTTAGTTATTATGTGAGGATATTTCCTTTATCACCATGGGCCCCAATAGGCTCCCAAATATCACTTTGCAGATTCCACGAAAAGAGTGTTAGCAAACTGCTTCTTGAGGCAGAGGTTGTAACTCTGTGAGATGAACTCACAGATCAGAAAGAAGTTTCTCAGAAAGCTTCTTTCACGTTTTGAACGGATGAAATTTCCTTTATCAGCGTAGGCCTCAATGTGATCCAAAGAAGCCCTTCTCAGATTCCTCAAAGACAGTGTTAATGGACTGCTCCACGAAACATAAGTGTAACTCTGTGAGATGAATTCACACATCACCAAGAAGTTTCTAAGAAAGCTTCTTTCTAGTGTTCATCTGTGGATATTTCCTTTGTCACTGTAATGTTCATTGCGCTATGAAGTATCTAATTGCAGATTTCCAGAAAACTGTGCTAACAAACTGATCACTGAAGAGAAACGTGTAAACTCTGTGAGTTGCATTCACACTTGCAATGCAGTTTCTCAGAAAGCTTCACTTTAGTTATTATGTGAGGATATTTCCTTTATCACCATGGCCCCAATAGGCTCCCAAATATCACTTTGCAGATTCCACGAAAGAGTGTTAGCAAACTGCTTCTTGAGGCAGAGGTTGTAACTCGTGAGATGAACTCACAGATGAACGAAGTTTTCAGTTATTTTTTGGAAGAGTTCATGGCCCCATTGCAATGGATCGGGAATATCCGTTTCAGATTCACACAATGGCTAGGCCGGCCCAGAAGTGCACTTAGGAGTGAATCACACTCACAAATCGGTTTCTCAGAAAGTTCTCTTTAGTCAGACAGGGTTATTTTGTCTTGGAGCGCCACTGTGTCCTATTAGTCAAATTTCTAGCAAGTTCTCAGTGGAAACAATGATGGACATCTGTGGGCTGAATTCACCCACAACAAAGAAGTTTTTGAGAAGGCTTCTCTGCAGGTTTCTCTGAGGATAGTTCCTTATTCGGCATGCGATTCAACGATATCCAAGACATCACATCTGAGATTCCTCAAAATGAGTGCTAGGAAACTCCCCCGAGAAAGGGTGATAGAACACTGTGAAATGAATTCACATATCACAAAGCAGTTTCTCAGAAAGCTTGGTTCCGCTTTCTCTTGAAGGATATATCCTTTCTCCTTCTATTCTTCAAAGCTATCTGAAATATCACTTCTCGGAATCCACGGAAACAGTCCTAAGAAACGGCTCCAAAAAACACTGGCGTAACTCTGTGAGTTGCATTCACACATGGCAATGCAGTTTCTCAGAAAGCTTCTCTTTAGTTATTATGTGAGGCTATTTCCTTTATCACCATGGGCCCCAATAGGCTCCCAAATATCACTTTGCAGATTCCACGAAAAGAGTGTTAGCAAACTGCTTCTTGAGGCAGAGGTTGTAACTCTGTGAGATGAACTCACAGATCAGAAAGAAGTTTTTCAGAAAGCTTCTTTCACGTTTTGAACGGATGAAATTTCCTTTATCAGCGTAGGCCTCAATGTGATCCAAAGAAGCCCTTCTCAGATTCCTCAAAGACAGTGTTAATGGACTGCTCCACGAAACATAAGTGTAACTCTGTGAGATGAATTCACACATCACCAAGAAGTTTCTAAGAAAGCTTCTTTCTAGTTTTCATCTGTGGATATTTCCTTTGTCACTGTAATGTTCATTGCGCTATGAAGTATCTAATTGCAGATTTCCAGAAAACTGTGCTAACAAACTGATCACTGAAGAGAAACGTGTAACTCTGTGAGTTGCATTCACACTTGGCAATGCAGTTTCTCAGAAAGCTTCTCTTTAGTTATTATGTGAGGATATTTCCTTTATCACCATGGGCCCCAATAGGCTCCCAAATATCACTTTGCAGATTCCACGAAAAGAGTGTTAGCAAACTGCTTCTTGAGGCAGAGGTTGTAACTCTGTGAGATGAACTCACAGATCAGAAAGAAGTTTTCTCAGAAAGCTTCTTTCACGTTTTGAACGGATGAAATTTCCTTTATCAGCGTAGGCCTCAATGTGATCCAAAGAAGCCCTTCTCAGATTCCTCAAAGACAGTGTTAATGGACTGCTCCACGAAACATAAGTGTAACTCTGTGAGATGAATTCACACATCACCAAGAAGTTTCTAAGAAAGCTTCTTTCTAGTTTTCATCTGTGGATATTTCCTTTGTCACTGTAATGTTCATTGCGCTATGAAGTATCTAATTGCAGATTTCCAGAAAACTGTGCTAACAAACTGATCACTGAAGAGAAACGTGTAACTCTGTGAGTTGCATTCACACTTGGCAATGCAGTTTCTCAGAAAGCTTCTCTTTAGTTATTATGTGAGGATATTTCCTTTATCACCATGGGCCCCAATAGGCTCCCAAATATCACTTTGCAGATTCCACGAAAAGAGTGTTAGCAAACTGCTTCTTGAGGCAGAGGTTGTAACTCTGTGAGATGAACTCACAGATCAGAAAGAAGTTTCTCAGAAAGCTTCTTTCACGTTTTGAACGGATGAAATTTCCTTTATCAGCGTAGGCCTCAATGTGATCCAAAGAAGCCCTTCTCAGATTCCTCAAAGACAGTGTTAATGGACTGCTCCACGAAACATAAGTGTAACTCTGTGAGATGAATTCACACATCACCAAGAAGTTTCTAAGAAAGCTTCTTTCTAGTTTTCATCTGTGGATATTTCCTTTGTCACTGTAATGTTCATTGCGCTATGAAGTATCTAATTGCAGATTTCCAGAAAACTGTGCTAACAAACTGATCACTGAAGAGAAACGTGTAACTCTGTGAGTTGCATTCACACTTGGCAATGCAGTTTCTCAGAAAGCTTCTCTTTAGTTATTATGTGAGGATATTTCCTTTATCACCATGGGCCCCAATAGGCTCCCAAATATCACTTTGCAGATTCCACGAAAAGAGTGTTAGCAAACTGCTTCTTGAGGCAGAGGTTGTAACTCTGTGAGATGAACTCACAGATCAGAACGAAGTTTCTCAGAAAGCTTCTTTCTCATTTTTATTGGAAGATGTTTCCATTGGCCCCATTGTTTTCAAAGGGATCGGGAATATCTGTTCTCAGATTCCACACAAATAGGCCTAGGCCACGGCCCCACGACATACAGCTGCAACTTAGTGAGTTGAATTCACACATCACAAAGCGGTTTCTCAGAAAGCTTCTTTCTTTAGTAAGACAGGGTTATTTGTGGTCTTGGAGCGCCACCGTGTGTCCTATTGCAGATTCTGTGAAAATTCTGCTAGCAAGTTTCTCAGTGGAAACAATGATGGACATCTGTGGGCTGAATTCACCCACAACAAAGAAGTTTTTGAGAAGGCTTCTCTGCAGGTTTCTCTGAGGATAGTTCCTTATTCGGCATGCGATTCAACGATATCCAAGACATCACATCTGAGATTCCTCAAAATGAGTGCTAGGAAACTCCCCCGAGAAAGGGTGATAGAACACTGTGAAATGAATTCACATATCACAAAGCAGTTTCTCAGAAAGCTTGGTTCCGCTTTCTCTTGAAGGATATATCCTTTCTCCTTCTATTCTTCAAAGCTATCTGAAATATCACTTCTCGGAATCCACGGAAACAGTCCTAAGAAACGGCTCCAAAAAACACTGGCGTAACTCTGTGAGTTGCATTCACACATGGCAATGCAGTTTCTCAGAAAGCTTCTCTTTAGTTATTATGTGAGGCTATTTCCTTTATCACCATGGGCCCCAATAGGCTCCCAAATATCACTTTGCAGATTCCACGAAAAGAGTGTTAGCAAACTGCTTCTTGAGGCAGAGGTTGTAACTCTGTGAGATGAACTCACAGATCAGAAAGAATTTTTTCAGAAAGCTTCTTTCACGTTTTGAACGGATGAAATTTCCTTTATCAGCGTAGGCCTCAATGTGATCCAAAGAAGCCCTTCTCAGATTCCTCAAAGACAGTGTTAATGGACTGCTCCACGAAACATAAGTGTAACTCTGTGAGATGAATTCACACATCACCAAGAAGTTTCTAAGAAAGCTTCTTTCTAGTTTTCATCTGTGGATATTTCCTTTGTCACTGTAATGTTCATTGCGCTATGAAGTATCTAATTGCAGATTTCCAGAAAACTGTGCTAACAAACTGATCACTGAAGAGAAACGTGTAACTCTGTGAGTTGCATTCACACTTGGCAATGCAGTTTCTCAGAAAGCTTCTCTTTAGTTATTATGTGAGGATATTTCCTTTATCACCATGGGCCCCAATAGGCTCCCAAATATCACTTTGCAGATTCCACGAAAAGAGTGTTAGCAAACTGCTTCTTGAGGCAGAGGTTGTAACTCTGTGAGATGAACTCACAGATCAGAAAGAAGTTTCTCAGAAAGCTTCTTTCACGTTTTGAACGGATGAAATTTCCTTTATCAGCGTAGGCCTCAATGTGATCCAAAGAAGCCCTTCTCAGATTCCTCAAAGACAGTGTTAATGGACTGCTCCACGAAACATAAGTGTAACTCTGTGAGATGAATTCACACATCACCAAGAAGTTTCTAAGAAAGCTTCTTTCTAGTTTTCATCTGTGGATATTTCCTTTGTCACTGTAATGTTCATTGCGCTATGAAGTATCTAATTGCAGATTTCCAGAAAACTGTGCTAACAAACTGATCACTGAAGAGAAACGTGTAACTCTGTGAGTTGCATTCACACTTGGCAATGCAGTTTCTCAGAAAGCTTCTCTTTAGTTATTATGTGAGGATATTTCCTTTATCACCATGGGCCCCAATAGGCTCCCAAATATCACTTTGCAGATTCCACGAAAAGAGTGTTAGCAAACTGCTTCTTGAGGCAGAGGTTGTAACTCTGTGAGATGAACTCACAGATCAGAAAGAAGTTTCTCAGAAAGCTTCTTTCACGTTTTGAACGGATGAAATTTCCTTTATCAGCGTAGGCCTCAATGTGATCCAAAGAAGCCCTTCTCAGATTCCTCAAAGACAGTGTTAATGGACTGCTCCACGAAACATAAGTGTAACTCTGTGAGATGAATTCACACATCACCAAGAAGTTTCTAAGAAAGCTTCTTTCTAGTTTTCATCTGTGGATATTTCCTTTGTCACTGTAATGTTCATTGCGCTATGAAGTATCTAATTGCAGATTTCCAGAAAACTGTGCTAACAAACTGATCACTGAAGAGAAACGTGTAACTCTGTGAGTTGCATTCACACTTGGCAATGCAGTTTCTCAGAAAGCTTCTCTTTAGTTATTATGTGAGGATATTTCCTTTATCACCATGGGCCCCAATAGGCTCCCAAATATCACTTTGCAGATTCCACGAAAAGAGTGTTAGCAAACTGCTTCTTGAGGCAGAGGTTGTAACTCTGTGAGATGAACTCACAGATCAGAACGAAGTTTCTCAGAAAGCTTCTTTCTCATTTTTATTGGAAGATGTTTCCATTGGCCCCATTGTTTTCAAAGGGATCGGGAATATCTGTTCTCAGATTCCACACAAATAGGCCTAGGCCACGGCCCCACGACATACAGCTGCAACTTAGTGAGTTGAATTCACACATCACAAAGCGGTTTCTCAGAAAGCTTCTTTCTTTAGTAAGACAGGGTTATTTGTGGTCTTGGAGCGCCACCGTGTGTCCTATTGCAGATTCTGCGAAAATTCTGCTAGCAAGTTTCTCAGTGGAAACAATGATGGACATCTGTGGGCTGAATTCACCCACAACAAAGAAGTTTTTGAGAAGGCTTCTCTGCAGGTTTCTCTGAGGATAGTTCCTTATTCGGCATGCGATTCAACGATATCCAAGACATCACATCTGAGATTCCTCAAAATGAGTGCTAGGAAACTCCCCCGAGAAAGGGTGATAGAACACTGTGAAATGAATTCACATATCACAAAGCAGTTTCTCAGAAAGCTTGGTTCCGCTTTCTCTTGAAGGATATATCCTTTCTCCTTCTATTCTTCAAAGCTATCTGAAATATCACTTCTCGGAATCCACGGAAACAGTCCTAAGAAACGGCTCCAAAAAACACTGGCGTAACTCTGTGAGTTGCATTCACACATGGCAATGCAGTTTCTCAGAAAGCTTCTCTTTAGTTATTATGTGAGGCTATTTCCTTTATCACCATGGGCCCCAATAGGCTCCCAAATATCACTTTGCAGATTCCACGAAAAGAGTGTTAGCAAACTGCTTCTTGAGGCAGAGGTTGTAACTCTGTGAGATGAACTCACAGATCAGAAAGAAGTTTTTCAGAAAGCTTCTTTCACGTTTTGAACGGATGAAATTTCCTTTATCAGCGTAGGCCTCAATGTGATCCAAAGAAGCCCTTCTCAGATTCCTCAAAGACAGTGTTAATGGACTGCTCCACGAAACATAAGTGTAACTCTGTGAGATGAATTCACACATCACCAAGAAGTTTCTAAGAAAGCTTCTTTCTAGTTTTCATCTGTGGATATTTCCTTTGTCACTGTAATGTTCATTGCGCTATGAAGTATCTAATTGCAGATTTCCAGAAAACTGTGCTAACAAACTGATCACTGAAGAGAAACGTGTAACTCTGTGAGTTGCATTCACACTTGGCAATGCAGTTTCTCAGAAAGCTTCTCTTTAGTTATTATGTGAGGATATTTCCTTTATCACCATGGGCCCCAATAGGCTCCCAAATATCACTTTGCAGATTCCACGAAAAGAGTGTTAGCAAACTGCTTCTTGAGGCAGAGGTTGTAACTCTGTGAGATGAACTCACAGATCAGAAAGAAGTTTCTCAGAAAGCTTCTTTCACGTTTTGAACGGATGAAATTTCCTTTATCAGCGTAGGCCTCAATGTGATCCAAAGAAGCCCTTCTCAGATTCCTCAAAGACAGTGTTAATGGACTGCTCCACGAAACATAAGTGTAACTCTGTGAGATGAATTCACACATCACCAAGAAGTTTCTAAGAAAGCTTCTTTCTAGTTTTCATCTGTGGATATTTCCTTTGTCACTGTAATGTTCATTGCGCTATGAAGTATCTAATTGCAGATTTCCAGAAAACTGTGCTAACAAACTGATCACTGAAGAGAAACGTGTAACTCTGTGAGTTGCATTCACACTTGGCAATGCAGTTTCTCAGAAAGCTTCTCTTTAGTTATTATGTGAGGATATTTCCTTTATCACCATGGGCCCCAATAGGCTCCCAAATATCACTTTGCAGATTCCACGAAAAGAGTGTTAGCAAACTGCTTCTTGAGGCAGAGGTTGTAACTCTGTGAGATGAACTCACAGATGAGAAAGAAGTTTTCTCAGAAAGCTTCTTTCACGTTTTGAACGGATGAAATTTCCTTTATCAGCGTAGGCCTCAATGTGATCCAAAGAAGCCCTTCTCAGATTCCTCAAAGACAGTGTTAATGGACTGCTCCACGAAACATAAGTGTAACTCTGTGAGATGAATTCACACATCACCAAGAAGTTTCTAAGAAAGCTTCTTTCTAGTTTTCATCTGTGGATATTTCCTTTGTCACTGTAATGTTCATTGCGCTATGAAGTATCTAATTGCAGATTTCCAGAAAACTGTGCTAACAAACTGATCACTGAAGAGAAACGTGTAACTCTGTGAGTTGCATTCACACTTGGCAATGCAGTTTCTCAGAAAGCTTCTCTTTAGTTATTATGTGAGGCTATTTCCTTTATCACCATGGGCCCCAATAGGCTCCCAAATATCACTTTGCAGATTCCACGAAAAGAGTGTTAGCAAACTGCTTCTTGAGGCAGAGGTTGTAACTCTGTGAGATGAACTCACAGATCAGAAAGAAGTTTCTCAGAAAGCTTCTTTCACGTTTTGAACGGATGAAATTTCCTTTATCAGCGTAGGCCTCAATGTGATCCAAAGAAGCCCTTCTCAGATTCCTCAAAGACAGTGTTAATGGACTGCTCCACGAAACATAAGTGTAACTCTGTGAGATGAATTCACACATCACCAAGAAGTTTCTAAGAAAGCTTCTTTCTAGTTTTCATCTGTGGATATTTCCTTTGTCACTGTAATGTTCATTGCGCTATGAAGTATCTAATTGCAGATTTCCAGAAAACTGTGCTAACAAACTGATCACTGAAGAGAAACGTGTAACTCTGTGAGTTGCATTCACACTTGGCAATGCAGTTTCTCAGAAAGCTTCTCTTTAGTTATTATGTGAGGCTATTTCCTTTATCACCATGGGCCCCAATAGGCTCCCAAATATCACTTTGCAGATTCCACGAAAAGAGTGTTAGCAAACTGCTTCTTGAGGCAGAGGTTGTAACTCTGTGAGATGAACTCACAGATCAGAAAGAAGTTTCTCAGAAAGCTTCTTTCACGTTTTGAACGGATGAAATTTCCTTTATCAGCGTAGGCCTCAATGTGATCCAAAGAAGCCCTTCTCAGATTCCTCAAAGACAGTGTTAATGGACTGCTCCACGAAACATAAGTGTAACTCTGTGAGATGAATTCACACATCACCAAGAAGTTTCTAAGAAAGCTTCTTTCTAGTTTTCATCTGTGGATATTTCCTTTGTCACTGTAATGTTCATTGCGCTATGAAGTATCTAATTGCAGATTTCCAGAAAACTGTGCTAACAAACTGATCACTGAAGAGAAACGTGTAACTCTGTGAGTTGCATTCACACTTGGCAATGCAGTTTCTCAGAAAGCTTCTCTTTAGTTATTATGTGAGGATATTTCCTTTATCACCATGGGCCCCAATAGGCTCCCAAATATCACTTTGCAGATTCCACGAAAGAGTGTTAGCAAACTGCTTCTTGAGGCAGAGGTTGTAACTCTGTGAGATGAACTCACAGATCAGAAAGAAGTTTCTCAGAAAGCTTCTTTCACGTTTTGAACGGATGAAATTTCCTTTATCAGCGTAGGCCTCAATGTGATCCAAAGAAGCCCTTCTCAGATTCCTCAAAGACAGTGTTAATGGACTGCTCCACGAAACATAAGTGTAACTCTGTGAGATGAATTCACACATCACCAAGAAGTTTCTAAGAAAGCTTCTTTCTAGTTTTCATCTGTGGATATTTCCTTTGTCACTGTAATGTTCATTGCGCTATGAAGTATCTAATTGCAGATTTCCAGAAAACTGTGCTAACAAACTGATCACTGAAGAGAAACGTGTAACTCTGTGAGTTGCATTCACACTTGGCAATGCAGTTTCTCAGAAAGCTTCTCTTTAGTTATTATGTGAGGCTATTTCCTTTATCACCATGGGCCCCAATAGGCTCCCAAATATCACTTTGCAGATTCCACGAAAAGAGTGTTAGCAAACTGCTTCTTGAGGCAGAGGTTGTAACTCTGTGAGATGAACTCACAGATCAGAAAGAAGTTTCTCAGAAAGCTTCTTTCACGTTTTGAACGGATGAAATTTCCTTTATCAGCGTAGGCCTCAATGTGATCCAAAGAAGCCCTTCTCAGATTCCTCAAAGACAGTGTTAATGGACTGCTCCACGAAACATAAGTGTAACTCTGTGAGATGAATTCACACATCACCAAGAAGTTTCTAAGAAAGCTTCTTTCTAGTTTTCATCTGTGGATATTTCCTTTGTCACTGTAATGTTCATTGCGCTATGAAGTATCTAATTGCAGATTTCCAGAAAACTGTGCTAACAAACTGATCACTGAAGAGAAACGTGTAACTCTGTGAGTTGCATTCACACTTGGCAATGCAGTTTCTCAGAAAGCTTCTCTTTAGTTATTATGTGAGGATATTTCCTTTATCACCATGGGCCCCAATAGGCTCCCAAATATCACTTTGCAGATTCCACGAAAAGAGTGTTAGCAAACTGCTTCTTGAGGCAGAGGTTGTAACTCTGTGAGATGAACTCACAGATCAGAAAGAAGTTTCTCAGAAAGCTTCTTTCACGTTTTGAACGGATGAAATTTCCTTTATCAGCGTAGGCCTCAATGTGATCCAAAGAAGCCCTTCTCAGATTCCTCAAAGACAGTGTTAATGGACTGCTCCACGAAACATAAGTGTAACTCTGTGAGATGAATTCACACATCACCAAGAAGTTTCTAAGAAAGCTTCTTTCTAGTTTTCATCTGTGGATATTTCCTTTGTCACTGTAATGTTCATTGCGCTATGAAGTATCTAATTGCAGATTTCCAGAAAACTGTGCTAACAAACTGATCACTGAAGAGAAACGTGTAACTCTGTGAGTTGCATTCACACTTGGCAATGCAGTTTCTCAGAAAGCTTCTCTTTAGTTATTATGTGAGGATATTTCCTTTATCACCATGGGCCCCAATAGGCTCCCAAATATCACTTTGCAGATTCCACGAAAAGAGTGTTAGCAAACTGCTTCTTGAGGCAGAGGTTGTAACTCTGTGAGATGAACTCACAGATCAGAAAGAAGTTTCTCAGAAAGCTTCTTTCACGTTTTGAACGGATGAAATTTCCTTTATCAGCGTAGGCCTCAATGTGATCCAAAGAAGCCCTTCTCAGATTCCTCAAAGACAGTGTTAATGGACTGCTCCACGAAACATAAGTGTAACTCTGTGAGATGAATTCACACATCACCAAGAAGTTTCTAAGAAAGCTTCTTTCTAGTTTTCATCTGTGGATATTTCCTTTGTCACTGTAATGTTCATTGCGCTATGAAGTATCTAATTGCAGATTTCCAGAAAACTGTGCTAACAAACTGATCACTGAAGAGAAACGTGTAACTCTGTGAGTTGCATTCACACTTGGCAATGCAGTTTCTCAGAAAGCTTCTCTTTAGTTATTATGTGAGGATATTTCCTTTATCACCATGGGCCCCAATAGGCTCCCAAATATCACTTTGCAGATTCCACGAAAAGAGTGTTAGCAAACTGCTTCTTGAGGCAGAGGTTGTAACTCTGTGAGATGAACTCACAGATCAGAAAGAAGTTTCTCAGAAAGCTTCTTTCACGTTTTGAACGGATGAAATTTCCTTTATCAGCGTAGGCCTCAATGTGATCCAAAGAAGCCCTTCTCAGATTCCTCAAAGACAGTGTTAATGGACTGCTCCACGAAACATAAGTGTAACTCTGTGAGATGAATTCACACATCACCAAGAAGTTTCTAAGAAAGCTTCTTTCTAGTTTTCATCTGTGGATATTTCCTTTGTCACTGTAATGTTCATTGCGCTATGAAGTATCTAATTGCAGATTTCCAGAAAACTGTGCTAACAAACTGATCACTGAAGAGAAACGTGTAACTCTGTGAGTTGCATTCACACTTGGCAATGCAGTTTCTCAGAAAGCTTCTCTTTAGTTAGTATGTGAGGATATTTCCTTTATCACCATGGGCCCCAATAGGCTCCCAAATATCACTTTGCAGATTCCACGAAAAGAGTGTTAGCAAACTGCTTCTTGAGGCAGAGGTTGTAACTCTGTGAGATGAACTCACAGATCAGAACGAAGTTTCTCAGAAAGCTTCTTTCTCATTTTATTGGAAGATGTTTCCATTGGCCCCATTGTTTTCAAAGGGATCGGGAATATCTGTTCTCAGATTCCACACAAATAGGCCTAGGCCACGGCCCCACGACATACAGCTGCAACTTAGTGAGTTGAATTCACACATCACAAAGCGGTTTCTCAGAAAGCTTCTTTCTTTAGTAAGACAGGGTTATTTTGTGGTCTTGGAGCGCCACCGTGTTCCTATTGCAGATTCTGCGAAATTCTGCTAGCAAGTTTCTCAGTGGAAAAACAATGATGGACATTGTGGGCTGAATTCACCCACAACAAAGAAGTTTTGAGAAGGCTTCTCTGCAGGTTTCTCTGAGGATGTTCCTTATTCGGGCATGCGATTCAACGATATCCAAGACATCACATCTGAGATTCCTCAAAATGAGTGCTAGGAAACTCCCCCGAGAAGGGTGATAGAACACTGTGAAATGAATTCACATATCACAAAGCAGTTTCTCAGAAAGCTTGGTTCCGCTTTCTCTTGAAGGATATATCCTTTCTCCTTCTATTCTTCAAAGCTATCTGAAATATCACTTCTCGGAATCCACGGAAACAGTCCTAAGAAACGGCTCCAAAAAACACTGGCGTAACTCTGTGAGTTGCATTCACACATGGCAATGCAGTTTCTCAGAAAGCTTCTCTTTAGTTATTATGTGAGGATATTTCCTTTATCACCATGGGCCCCAATAGGCTCCCAAATATCACTTTGCAGATTCCACGAAAAGAGTGTTAGCAAACTGCTTCTTGAGGCAGAGGTTGTAACTCTGTGAGATGAACTCACAGATCAGAAAGAAGTTTTTCAGAAAGCTTCTTTCACGTTTTGAACGGATGAAATTTCCTTTATCAGCGTAGGCCTCAATGTGATCCAAAGAAGCCCTTCTCAGATTCCTCAAAGACAGTGTTAATGGACTGCTCCACGAAACATAAGTGTAACTCTGTGAGATGAATTCACACATCACCAAGAAGTTTCTAAGAAAGCTTCTTTCTAGTTTTCATCTGTGGATATTTCCTTTGTCACTGTAATGTTCATTGCGCTATGAAGTATCTAATTGCAGATTTCCAGAAAACTGTGCTAACAAACTGATCACTGAAGAGAAACGTGTAACTCTGTGAGTTGCATTCACACTTGGCAATGCAGTTTCTCAGAAAGCTTCTCTTTAGTTATTATGTGAGGATATTTCCTTTATCACCATGGGCCCCAATAGGCTCCCAAATATCACTTTGCAGATTCCACGAAAAGAGTGTTAGCAAACTGCTTCTTGAGGCAGAGGTTGTAACTCTGTGAGATGAACTCACAGATCAGAAAGAAGTTTCTCAGAAAGCTTCTTTCACGTTTTGAACGGATGAAATTTCCTTTATCAGCGTAGGCCTCAATGTGATCCAAAGAAGCCCTTCTCAGATTCCTCAAAGACAGTGTTAATGGACTGCTCCACGAAACATAAGTGTAACTCTGTGAGATGAATTCACACATCACCAAGAAGTTTCTAAGAAAGCTTCTTTCTAGTTTTCATCTGTGGATATTTCCTTTGTCACTGTAATGTTCATTGCGCTATGAAGTATCTAATTGCAGATTTCCAGAAAACTGTGCTAACAAACTGATCACTGAAGAGAAACGTGTAACTCTGTGAGTTGCATTCACACTTGGCAATGCAGTTTCTCAGAAAGCTTCTCTTTAGTTATTATGTGAGGATATTTCCTTTATCACCATGGGCCCCAATAGGCTCCCAAATATCACTTTGCAGATTCCACGAAAAGAGTGTTAGCAAACTGCTTCTTGAGGCAGAGGTTGTAACTCTGTGAGATGAACTCACAGATGCAGAAAGAAGTTTCTCAGAAAGCTTCTTTCACGTTTTGAACGGATGAAATTTCCTTTATCAGCGTAGGCCTCAATGTGATCCAAAGAAGCCCTTCTCAGATTCCTCAAAGACAGTGTTAATGGACTGCTCCACGAAACATAAGTGTAACTCTGTGAGATGAATTCACACATCACCAAGAAGTTTCTAAGAAAGCTTCTTTCTAGTTTTCATCTGTGGATATTTCCTTTGTCACTGTAATGTTCATTGCGCTATGAAGTATCTAATTGCAGATTCCAGAAAAACTGTGCTAACAAACTGATCACTGAAGAGAAACGTGTAACTCTGTGAGTTGCATTCACACTTGGCAATGCAGTTTCTCAGAAAGCTTCTCTTAGTTATTATGTGAGGATATTTCCTTTATCACCATGGGCCCCAATAGGCTCCCAAATATCACTTTGCAGATTCCACGAAAAGAGTGTTAGCAAACTGCTTCTTGAGCAGAGGTTGTAAACTCTGTGAGATGAACTCACAGATCAGAACGAGTTTCTCAGAAAGCTTCTTTCTCATTTTTATTGGAAGATGTTTCCATTGGCCCCCTTGTTTTCAAAGGGATCGGGATTATCTGTTCTCAGATTCCCACACAAATAGGCCTAGGCCACGGCCCCACGACATACAGCTGCAACTTAGTGAGTTGAATTCACACATCACAAAAGCGGTTTCTCAGAAAGCTTCTTCCTTTCTTTAGTAAGACAGGGTTATTTGTGGTCTTGGAGCGCCACCGTGTGTCCTATTGCAGATTCTGCGAAAATTCTGCTAGCAAGTTTCTCAGTGGAAACAATGATGGACATCTGTGGGCTGAATTCACCCACAACAAAGAAGTTTTGAGAAGGCTTCTCTGCAGGTTTCTCTGAGGATAGTTCCTTATTCGGCATGCGATTCAACGATATCCAAGACATCACATCTGAGATTCCTCAAAATGAGTGCTAGGAAACTCCCCCGAGAAAGGGTGATAGAACACTGTGAAATGAATTCACATATCACAAAGCAGTTTCTCAGAAAGCTTGGTTCCGCTTTCTCTTGAAGGATATATCCTTTCTCCTTCTATTCTTCAAAGCTATCTGAAATATCACTTCTCGGAATCCACGGAAACAGTCCTAAGAAACGGCTCCAAAAAACACTGGCGTAACTCTGTGAGTTGCATTCACACATGGCAATGCAGTTTCTCAGAAAGCTTCTCTTTAGTTATTATGTGAGGCTATTTCCTTTATCACCATGGGCCCCAATAGGCTCCCAAATATCACTTTGCAGATTCCACGAAAAGAGTGTTAGCAAACTGCTTCTTGAGGCAGAGGTTGTAACTCTGTGAGATGAACTCACAGATCAGAAAGAAGTTTTTCAGAAAGCTTCTTTCACGTTTTGAACGGATGAAATTTCCTTTATCAGCGTAGGCCTCAATGTGATCCAAAGAAGCCCTTCTCAGATTCCTCAAAGACAGTGTTAATGGACTGCTCCACGAAACATAAGTGTAACTCTGTGAGATGAATTCACACATCACCAAGAAGTTTCTAAGAAAGCTTCTTTCTAGTTTTCATCTGTGGATATTTCCTTTGTCACTGTAATGTTCATTGCGCTATGAAGTATCTAATTGCAGATTTCCAGAAAACTGTGCTAACAAACTGATCACTGAAGAGAAACGTGTAACTCTGTGAGTTGCATTCACACTTGGCAATGCAGTTTCTCAGAAAGCTTCTCTTTAGTTATTATGTGAGGATATTTCCTTTATCACCATGGGCCCCAATAGGCTCCCAAATATCACTTTGCAGATTCCACGAAAAGAGTGTTAGCAAACTGCTTCTTGAGGCAGAGGTTGTAACTCTGTGAGATGAACTCACAGATCAGAAAGAAGTTTCTCAGAAAGCTTCTTTCACGTTTTGAACGGATGAAATTTCCTTTATCAGCGTAGGCCTCAATGTGATCCAAAGAAGCCCTTCTCAGATTCCTCAAAGACAGTGTTAATGGACTGCTCCACGAAACATAAGTGTAACTCTGTGAGATGAATTCACACATCACCAAGAAGTTTCTAAGAAAGCTTCTTTCTAGTTTTCATCTGTGGATATTTCCTTTGTCACTGTAATGTTCATTGCGCTATGAAGTATCTAATTGCAGATTTCCAGAAAACTGTGCTAACAAACTGATCACTGAAGAGAAACGTGTAACTCTGTGAGTTGCATTCACACTTGGCAATGCAGTTTCTCAGAAAGCTTCTCTTTAGTTATTATGTGAGGATATTTCCTTTATCACCATGGGCCCCAATAGGCTCCCAAATATCACTTTGCAGATTCCACGAAAAGAGTGTTAGCAAACTGCTTCTTGAGGCAGAGGTTGTAACTCTGTGAGATGAACTCACAGATCAGAAAGAAGTTTCTCAGAAAGCTTCTTTCACGTTTTGAACGGATGAAATTTCCTTTATCAGCGTAGGCCTCAATGTGATCCAAAGAAGCCCTTCTCAGATTCCTCAAAGACAGTGTTAATGGACTGCTCCACGAAACATAAGTGTAACTCTGTGAGATGAATTCACACATCACCAAGAAGTTTCTAAGAAAGCTTCTTTCTAGTTTTCATCTGTGGATATTTCCTTTGTCACTGTAATGTTCATTGCGCTATGAAGTATCTAATTGCAGATTTCCAGAAAACTGTGCTAACAAACTGATCACTGAAGAGAAACGTGTAACTCTGTGAGTTGCATTCACACTTGGCAATGCAGTTTCTCAGAAAGCTTCTCTTTAGTTATTATGTGAGGATATTTCCTTTATCACCATGGGCCCCAATAGGCTCCCAAATATCACTTTGCAGATTCCACGAAAAGAGTGTTAGCAAACTGCTTCTTGAGGCAGAGGTTGTAACTCTGTGAGATGAACTCACAGATCAGAAAGAAGTTTCTCAGAAAGCTTCTTTCACGTTTTGAACGGATGAAATTTCCTTTATCAGCGTAGGCCTCAATGTGATCCAAAGAAGCCCTTCTCAGATTCCTCAAAGACAGTGTTAATGGACTGCTCCACGAAACATAAGTGTAACTCTGTGAGATGAATTCACACATCACCAAGAAGTTTCTAAGAAAGCTTCTTTCTAGTTTTCATCTGTGGATATTTCCTTTGTCACTGTAATGTTCATTGCGCTATGAAGTATCTAATTGCAGATTTCCAGAAAACTGTGCTAACAAACTGATCACTGAAGAGAAACGTGTAACTCTGTGAGTTGCATTCACACTTGGCAATGCAGTTTCTCAGAAGGCTTCTCTTTAGTTATTATGTGAGGATATTTCCTTTATCACCATGGGCCCCAATAGGCTCCCAAATATCACTTTGCAGATTCCACGAAAAGAGTGTTAGCAAACTGCTTCTTGAGGCAGAGGTTGTAACTCTGTGAGATGAACTCACAGATCAGAAAGAAGTTTCTCAGAAAGCTTCTTTCACGTTTTGAACGGATGAAATTTCCTTTATCAGCGTAGGCCTCAATGTGATCCAAAGAAGCCCTTCTCAGATTCCTCAAAGACAGTGTTAATGGACTGCTCCACGAAACATAAGTGTAACTCTGTGAGATGAATTCACACATCACCAAGAAGTTTCTAAGAAAGCTTCTTTCTAGTTTTCATCTGTGGATATTTCCTTTGTCACTGTAATGTTCATTGCGCTATGAAGTATCTCATTGCAGATTTCCAGAAAACTGTGCTAACAAACTGATCACTGAAGAGAAACGTGTAACTCTGTGAGTTGCATTCACACTTGGCAATGCAGTTTCTCAGAAAGCTTCTCTTTAGTTATTATGTGAGGATATTTCCTTTATCACCATGGGCCCCAATAGGCTCCCAATATCACTTTGCAGATTCCACGAAAAGAGTGTTAGCAAACTGCTTCTTGAGGCAGAGGTTGTAACTCTGTGAGATGAACTCACAGATCAGAAAGAAGTTTCTCAGAAAGCTTCTTTCACGTTTTGAACGGATGAAATTTCCTTTATCAGCGTAGGCCTCAATGTGACCCAAAGAAGCCCACTCAGATTCCTCAAAGACAGTGTTAATGGACTGCTCCACGAAGCATAAGTGTAACTCTGTGAGATGAATTCACACATCACCAAGAAGTTTCTAAGAAAGCTTCTTTCTAGTTTTCATCTGTGGCATATTTCCTTTGTCCACTGTAATGTTCATTGCGCTATGAAGTATCTAATTGCAGATTTCCAGAAAACTGTGCTAACAAACTGATCACTGAAGAGAAACGTGTAACTCTGTGAGTTGCATTCACACTTGGCAATGCAGTTTCTCAGAAAGCTTCTCTTTAGTTATTATGTGAGGATATTTCCTTTATCACCATGGGCCCCATAGGACTCCCAAATATCACTTTGCAGATTCCACGAAAAGAGTGTTAGCAAACTGCCTTCTTGAGGCAGAGGTTTGTAACTCTGTGAGATGAACTCACAGATCAGAAAGAAGTTTCTCAGAAAGCTTCTTTCACGTTTTGAACGGATGAAATTTCCTTTATCAGCGTAGGCCTCAATGTGATCCAAAGAAGCCCTTCTCAGATTCCTCAAAGACAGTGTTAATGGACTGCTCCACGAAACATAAGTGTAACTCTGTGAGATGAATTCACACATCACCAAGAAGTTTCTAAGAAAGCTTCTTTCTAGTTTTCATCTGTGGATATTCCTTTGTCACTGTAATGTTCATTGCGCTATGAAGTATCTCATTGCAGATTTCAGAAACTGTGCTAACAAACTGATCACTGAAGAGAACGTGTCACTCTGTGAGTTTGCATTCACACTGGCAATGCAGTTCTCAGAAAGCTTCTCTTTAGTTATTATGTGAGGATATTTCCTTTATCACCATGGGCCCCAATAGGCTCCCAAATATCACTTTGCAGATTCCACGAAAAGAGTGTTAGCAAACTGCTTCTTGAGGCAGAGGTTGTAACTCTGTGAGATGAACTCACAGATCAGAAAGAAGTTTCTCAGAAAGCTTCTTTCACGTTTTGAACGGATGAAATTTCCTTTATCAGCGTAGGCCTCAATGTGATCCAAGAAGCCCTTCTCAGATTCCTCAAAGACAGTGTTAATGGACATGCTCCACGAAACATAAGTGTAACTCTGTGAGATGAATTCACACATCACCAAGAAGTTTCTAAGAAAGCTTCTTTCTAGTTTTCATCTGTGGATATTTCCTTTGTCACTGTAATGTTCATTGCGCTATGAAGTATCTCATTGCAGATTTCCAGAAAACTGTGCTAACAAACTGATCACTGAAGAGAAACGTGTAACTCTGTGAGTTGCATTCACACTTGGCAATGCAGTTTCTCAGAAAGCTTCTCTTTAGTTATTATGTGAGGATATTTCCTTTATCACCATGGGCCCCAATAGGCTCCCAAATATCACTTTGCAGATTCCACGAAAAGAGTGTTAGCAAAACTGCTTCTTGAGGCAGAGGTTTGTAACTCTGTGAGATGAACTCACAGATCAGAAAGAAGTTCTCAGAAGCTTCTTCACGTTTTGAACGGATGAAATTTCCTTTATCAGCGTAGGCCTCACTGTGATCCAAGAAGCCCTTCTCAGATTCCTCAAAGACAGTGTTATGGACTGCTCCACGAAACATAAGTGTAACTCTGTGAGATGAATTCACACATCACCAAGAAGTCTAAGAAAGCTTCTTTCTAGTTCTTCATCTGTGGATATTTCCTTTGTCACTTGTAATGTTCATTGCGCTATGAAGTATCTCATTGCAGATTTCCAGAAAACTGTGCCTAACAAACTGCTCACTGAAGAGAAACGTGTAACTCTGTGAGTTGCATTCACACTTGGCAATGCAGTTTCTCAGAAAGCTTCTCTTTAGTTAGTATGAGGATATTTCCTTTATCACCATGGGCCCCAATAGGCTCCCAAATATCACTTTGCAGATTCCACGAAAAGAGTGTTAGCAAACTGCTTCTTGAGGCAGAGGTTGTAACTCTGTGAGATGAACTCACAGATCAGAAAGAAGTTTCTCAGAAAGCTTCTTTCACGTTTTGAACGGATGAAATTTCCTTTATCAGCGTAGGCCTCAATGTGATCCAAAGAAGCCCTTCTCAGATTCCTCAAAGACAGTGTTAATGGACTGCTCCACGAAACATAAGTGTAACTCTGTGAGATGAATTCACACATCACCAAGAAGTTTCTAAGAAAGCTTCTTTCTAGTTTTCATCTGTGGATATTTCCTTTGTCACTGTAATGTTCATTGCGCTATGAAGTATCTAATTGCAGATTTCCAGAAAACTGTGCTAACAAACTGATCACTGAAGAGAAACGTGTAACTCAGTGAGTTGCATTCACACTTGGCAATGCAGTTTCTCAGAAAGCTTCTCTTTAGTTATTATGTGAGGATATTTCCTTTATCACCATGGGACCCAATAGGCTCCCAAATTCACTTTGCAGATTCCACGAAAAGAGTGTTAGCAAACTGCTTCTTGAGGCAGAGGTTGTAACTCTGTGAGATGAACTCACAGATCAGAAAGAAGTTTCTCAGAAAGCTTCTTTCTCATTTTTATTGGAAGATGTTTCCATTGGCCCCATTGTTTTCAAAGGGATCGGGAATCTGTTCTCAGATTCCACACAATAGGCCTAGGCCACGGCCCCACGACATACAGCTGCAACTTAGTGAGTTGAATTCACACATCACAAAGCGGTTTCTCAGAAAGCTTCTTTCTTTAGTAAGACAGGGTTATTTGTGGTCTTGGAGCGCCACCGTGTGTCCTATTGCAGATTCTGTGAAAATTCTGCTAGCAAGTTTCTCAGTGGAAACAATGATGGACATCTGTGGGCTGAATTCACCCACAACAAAAAGAAGTTTTTGAGAAAGGCTTATCGCAGGTTTCCTGAGGATAGTTCCTTATTCAAGCATGCGATATTCAACGATATCCAAGACCTCACATCTTGAGATTCCTCAAAATGAGTGCTAGGACAACTCCCCCGAGACAGGGTGTGATAGAACACTGTGAACATGAATTCACATATCACAAAGCCAGTTTCTCAGAAGCTTGGTTCCGCTTTTCTCTGAAAGGATATATCCTTTCTCCTTCTTTATTCTTCAAAGCTATCCTGAAATTCACTTTCTCAGAATCCACGGAAACAGTCCATAAGAACGGCTCCAAAAACACTGAGCGTTAACTCTGGTGCGTTGCATTCACACATGGCAATTTGCAGTTTCTCAGAAGCTTCTCCTTTACGTTATTTATGTGAGGCTATTTCCTTTATCACCATGGGCCCCAATAGGCTCCCCAAATATCACTTTGCAGATTCCACGAAAAGAGGGAGGTAGCAAACTGCTTTTGAGGCAAGAGGTTGTAACTCATCTGTGAGATGAACTCACAGATCAGAAAGGAAGTTTTTCAGAAAAGCTTCTTTCACGTTTGAACGGATGAAATTTCCTAGTATCAGCGTAGGCTAATGTGATCCAAAGAAAGCCCTTCTCAGATTCCTCTCAAAGACAGTGTTAATGGACGCCTCACGAAACATAAGTTAAACTATGTGAGATGAATTCACACATCAACCAAGAAGTTCTAAGAAAGCTTCTTCTAGTTTTATCTGTGGATATTCATTTGTCACTTAATGTGTTCATTGCGCTATGAAGTATTCCATGCAGATTCCAGAAAACGTGATAACAAAACTGATCACTGAAGAGAAACGTTGTAACTCTGTGAGCTTGCATTCACACTGGGCAATGCAGGTTGCTCAGAAAGAACTTCTCTTTTAGGTAGTATGTGAGGCTATTTCCTTTATCACATGGGCCCCTAATAGGCTCCCAAAATATCACTTTGCAGATTCCACGAAAAGAGTGTTAGCAAACTGCTTCTTGAGGCAGAGGTTGTAACTCTGTGAGATGAACTCACAGATCAGAAAGAAGTTTCTCAGAAAGCTTCTTTCACGTTTTGAACGGATGAAATTTCCTTTATCAGCGTAGGCCTCAATGTGATCCAAAGAAGCCCTTCTCAGATTCCTCAAAGACAGTGTTAATGGACTGCTCCACGAAACATAAGTGTAACTCTGTGAGATGAATTCACACATCACCAAGAAGTTTCTAAGAAAGCTTCTTTCTAGTTTTCATCTGTGGATATTTCCTTTGTCACTGTAATGTTCATTGCGCTATGAAGTATCTAATTGCAGATTTCCAGAAAACTGTGCTAACAAACTGATCACTGAAGAGAAACGTGTAACTCTGTGAGTTGCATTCACACTTGGCAATGCAGTTTCTCAGAAAGCTTCTCTTTATTAGTAGTGAGGCTATTTCCTTTATCACCATGGGCCCTAATAGGCTCCCAAATATCACTTTGCAGATTCCACGAAAAGAGTGTTAGCAAACTGCTTCTTGAGGCAGAGGTTGTAACTCTGTGAGATGAACTCACAGATCAGAACGAAGTTTCTCAGAAAGCTTCTTTCTCATTTTTATTGGAAGATGTTTCCATTGGCCCCATTGTTTTCAAAGGGATCGGGAATATCTGTTCTCAGATTCCACACAAATAGGCCTAGGCCACGGCCCCACGACATACAGCTGCAACTTAGTGAGTTGAATTCACACATCACAAAGCGGTTTCTCAGAAAGCTTCTTTCTTTAGTAAGACAGGGTTATTTGTGGTCTTGGAGCGCCACCGTGTGTCCTATTGCAGATTCTGCGAAAATCTGCTAGCAGTTTCTCAGTGGAAACAATGATGGACATCTGTGGGCTGAATTCACCCACAACAAAGAAGTTTTTGAGAAGGCTTCTCTGCAGGTTTCTCTGAGGAGAGTTCCTTATTCAGCATGCGATTCAACGATATCCAAGACATCACATCTGAGATTCCTCAAAATGAGTGCTAGGAAACTCCCCCGAGAAAGGGTGATAGAACACTGTGAAATGAATTCACATATCACAAAGCAGTTTCTCAGAAAGCTTGGTTCCGCTTTCTCTTGAAGGATATATCCTTTCTCCTTCTATTCTTCAAAGCTATCTGAAATATCACTTCTCAGAATCCACGGAAACAGCCCTAAGAAACGGCTCCAAAAAACACTGGCGTAACTCTGTGAGTTGCATTCACACATGGCAATGCAGTTTCTCAGAAAGCTTCTCTTTAGTTTTATGAGTATATTCCTTTATCACCATGGGCCCCATAGGCTCCCACATATCACTTTGCAGATTCCACGAAAAGAGTGTTAGCAAACTGCTTCTTGAGGCAGAGGTTGTAACTCTGTGAGATGAACTCACAGATCAGAAAGAAGTTTCTCAGAAAGCTTCTTTCACGTTTTGAACGATGAAATTTCCTTATCGCGTAGGCCTCAATGTGATCCAAAGAAGCCCTTCTCAGATTCCTCAAGACAGTGTTAATGGACTGCTCCACGAAACATAAGTGTAACTCTGTGAGAGAATTCACACATCACCAAGAAGTTTCTAAGAAAGCTTCTTTCTAGTTTTCATCTGTGGATATTTCCTTTGTCACTGTAATGTTCATTGCGCTATGAAGTATCTAATTGCAGATTTCCAGAAAACTGTGCTAACAAACTGATCACTGAAGAGAAACGTGTAACTCTGTGAGTTGCATTCACACTGGCAATGCAGTTTCTCAGAAAGCTTCTCTTTAGTTATTATGTGAGGATATTTCCTTTATCACCATGGGCCCCAATAGGCTCCCAAATATCACTTTGCAGATTCCACGAAAAGAGTGTTAGCAAACTGCTTTTGAGGCAGGTTGTAACTCTGTGAGATGAACTCACAGATCAGAAAGAAGTTTCTCAGAAAGCTTCTTTCACGTTTTGAACGGATGAAATTTCCTTTATCAGCGTAGGCCTCAATGTGATCCAAAGAAGCCCTTCTCAGATTCCTCAAAGACAGTGTTAATGGACTGCTCCACGAAACATAAGTGTAACTCTGTGAGATGAATTCACACATCACCAAGAAGTTTCAAAGAAAGCTTCTTTCTAGTTTTCATCTGTGGATATTTCCTTTGTCACTGTAATGTTCATTGCGCTATGAAGTATCTAATTGCAGATTTCCAGAAAACTGTGCTAACAAACTGATCACTGAAGAGAAACGTGTAACTCTGTGAGTTGCATTCACACTTGGCAATGCAGTTTCTCAGAAAGCTTCTCTTTAGTTATTATGTGAGGATATTTCCTTTATCACCATGGGCCCCAATAGGCTCCCAAATATCACTTTGCAGATTCCACGAAAAGAGTGTTAGCAAACTGCTTCTTGAGGCAGGTTGTAACTCTGTGAGATGAACTCACAGATCAGAAAGAAGTTTCTCAGAAAGCTTCTTACACGTTTTGAACGGATGAATTTCCTTTATCAGCGTAGGCCTCAATGTGATCCAAAGAAGCCCTTCTCAGATTCCTCAAAGACAGTGTTAATGGACTGCTCCACGAAACATAAGTGTAACTCTGTGAGATGAATTCACACATCACCAAGAAGTTTCTAAGAAAGCTTCTTTCTAGTTTTCATCTGTGGATATTTCCTTTGTCACTGTAATGTTCATTGCGCTATGAAGTATCTAATTGCAGATTTCCAGAAAACTGTGCTAACAAACTGATCACTGAAGAGAAACGTGTAACTCTGTGAGTTGCATTCACACTGGCAATGCAGTTTCTCAAAGCTTCTCTTTAGTTATTATGTGAGGATATTTCCTTTATCACCATGGGCCCCAATAGGCTCCCAAATATCACTTTGCAGATTCCACGAAAAGAGTGTTAGCAAACTGCTTCTTGAGGCAGAGGTTGTAACTCTGTGAGATGAACTCACAGATCAGAAAGAAGTTTCTCAGAAAGCTTCTTTCACGTTTTGAACGGATGAAATTTCCTTTATC